>NW_015634038.1:371580-383519 GCF_001515625.1 Sinocyclocheilus rhinocerous | reverse complement strand
CTGTTTAATGCCACTCAGCGGGTGTTGCATGCATCAGTCCAAAAGTAGTTAAATAAAAAGCGCCCATCCATAAAGAAAAAGTGTCGGCTCCGGGGGGTGAACAAAGGCCTTCTATAGCGAATCGATGCGTTTTTGTAAGAAAAATATCCATATTCAAAATGTAATAATCACTTTAATGTAGCTCAAACTGATGTTTAGATATTTTATTGGTCAAAAAAAATGAGAAAGATATAAATTTTTATGTATGCAAAATGTAACATTTAATGTCATGACTTCGATTTAAGACCTGTGAAAATGCAGTATTAGAGCAGATGATTTTGCCCAGGATCACTGAATTATCATCATTTGTGTAACTGAGTTTGCTAAAATACTTCAAAGCTCCAAAACTCTTTTGGAAATGTGGAGTTTGAACCCAGCACAAATCACTCTTCAGTCTTTTTCAGCTCAAACTGAAGCGAATGTAATGTAAAGCAGCTCTGTTTTGGAGTTCCCGAAAAAACCCGGAAGTGTCACCGCCAGACGTTTGTTGGGGGGAGTGAATTATTATTTATTAAGGCAACTGAACTGTATTGACTATGATCAAAGACACTCTCATGCATAAGAGCTGGTTATAATGACAGCAAAGAATAGAAATGTTGAGTGCATTCCATTGTAACTGTGCTTTCCTTTCAGAGTTCACATGTGATTGAACTGCAGTACTTTTTCTTCTTACAGTAATCTTGGCTTGCGTCACAGCCACATGATGCAGTGGACTATTTTTAGTCTATCCTATTTAATTTATCCATGAACGTAGTTGTTAATGGTCGTCTTCACACAAGGCAGTTGTATTTTCAACACATTATAGACCATAAATAGGATGCATGTTTGAAGGATTTAGCGAATAGTGTGCTTACATACAGTAATAGTGTTGTTGTAAACCAGACGTACCAAGCAAAATCGTATTCAAATTAGATTAGAAGACCACCTAACCTAAGTCTAAAAGTATCATTTCTGAACAGATAATGGTTTAAAATTGGACATTCTTTGGATTTAGTCTTATCTGTAAACATCCCTACTTGTTGCTTCCTATTTATTTGAAATAACTAGCCAGTTCTTCTGACCTAATGTCAGGGTTATTATAGCTAACTAAAACCATAAAAAAAATTAAATAAACATTAACTTTAAATAAAATATAATAAAAACTATAATTTCAGCTAGTTGCCAAGGCAACATTTCTAATTAAAATAAAATAATAATAATAGAAAAAAAATAAAAATGAAATAATAATAATAGAAAACACTAAAACTAATACATAAAAATAAAAAAAATAAACACTATAGACATTTTTTCAAATGACAGAAATGCAGCAAAATTACTCAAATTTTAACTAAAATTAATGTGATAACAGAAAATATAAAAATGAAATCTAATTCACAAATATTAACAAAAAATATAAATAGTATATCAGTGAATCTCACATGACACGGACTCGTGTAAATTTGAAAAACGTAGCTAAACGTAATTAAGTCATTTTACCTGACATTCTATATGGCCTGTAAACATTCTTAGACTGGTTAAAACTGCTTAACATAGGGCTTATACTTTCTGTATCGGCCTCTTTTTTTTTCTTTTTTTTTCATAATGCTTTTTAATAAGAGAGATTGCTAAGAGACGTGATATTAACGCATTCCCACAACAATTAAGATAAATATTTGGAGTTTCTACAGTTGTTCTTAAACTAGAACTTAAAATCACAATGCTGCTGTGGCCAGATTAGTGAACGTGACATATTTGTGCAGTTCTTTTACACTTCAGTGCTAACCTATAGTCGTTTGTGTGGGTCACAGTGAACAGAAGAGCTCCAGACATCACATTTTGTTTCTTGAAAGCATATCATGTGTGAGCCGGACAAGAGCAAGGTCGGTATAGCCCAAGATGTGCAGATAGTGGAGGGGAATAGAGTTGCAAAATGGGCCGAGTACAACTTAGGGGCATGCAGAACGCTTGAAGAGCCTAGTCGCTGGAGACGTGATTCTCGTTGAGCAGAGTATGCCAGCGCTCGATCTTCTTGTCTTTGTTCTTGAGGCATTCGTACCAGTGCTTCAAACGCTCACCTTTGGCAGTGATACCCAGCTGACAGCCTCCTGATTGTGAAATATTAGTTGTATTAAAACATTTAATGTGTATTAACAATACACATTTAATATTTTACTCAAACATTTATTCTGAATAGAGGAATGAAAAATGAAAGTCAGTGACAATCTAGACCATATTTACACCTAGTATCAACATCTTTAATCGTATAACAAGTGGACATTGCAAAACGAGTCAAAATCTGCTGAGGGGTAATAATGGAACAATTTTTCACTATTGTTTACAGCAAGATCTACATTTTCATGGGTTTAAATAAAATCGTTTTGTTCTAAGAGACAATAAAAACAACTTTGTGCATCAAAACCACTCGTTTCCTGGTTAAAAAAAAAGTCAACAAATTTACGACAGCTGAATGTAGCATTTTGTCTGTCAAAAAATAACATGCACAAAGCACGGTACTAGTATTTACGAGAAGCATGCATTTGTCCCTTTTCTGGAAAACGTACACTACCGGATGTTTTGACTACATTATTGCTTTCCGAGAATAAAGAAACAATGGCGGCCTGAGCGCCTTCAACATGCTGTCTGTTAGGGCTGTCAAAATGGCTGAAAAACTAAATTCGAATTTTTTACTTAAATATTACCAATATTCTAATTATATTCTAATTTAAAAGGCATAATTTCAGTTGGGGGAAAAAAAAGCTGTTGGCTTCTCTCCTGAGGCCACAAGAGGGCGCATCGAGCAAAATATTATGCACGTTTCTTCAAAGCATAATAAAGTAGCACGACTATCTTGGCATAATATTAAAACAATGCTTATAAACCATATATAATTAATAAAGTTGCTTAAACAATTATATGTAAAGTTTAATACAAAGGACCGAAAACCAATCACAAAGAATACTTTTTTCATTTAAAAACACGAGATGCAGTGGGAATCGTCATCGCATCTCGTGCGCCACTGATAAGGCTGCCTGACACACACCTAAAATTGTGGATTTTTATTTTAAATTTTAAATTCGACGAATATTCGAAATTCAAAAAAATTTTTGACAGCCTTACTGTCTGTCAGAGACCGTAACGTACCTAATACATCACGCACATGAGAATAAATTTGTTGTTCACTCGCTGAAAATGACTTTTTATCAAATATAGATTACTATCTTCTCAGTTGTTTAAAAGTTTGAGAAAATTATCAAAGTTTGATCAAATTTTGTTTAATTTTCCAATAAAAGATGAGACATTTTTACACGATTTGTTTCATTTAATTAACCCCTAGCAGATTTTGACTAGAAATAAAGTGACTATAGAGAGCTGCTGGGGATGAAGCATTTTTGTAGGGAAAAACCCAGAACGAGCATTTTCAACGCTATCTCATGACCAATTCGTACGTATTTTACGAGGTGGCTAATTCGTACGAATTCGTATGACCTCACTCGGTTTAGGGGCGGGGTTAAGTGTAGGTCATTCTAGGTCAAAAATACGTCATCACTGCAGCACTCTATATTGCATTTGTAGTGTAAAAGCTGAAAAAAATGACATATTAGGAAAAGTTGCACAAGACATCTCAATACCAGATGTAAACAGCAGTCTGTCTCACCTGATCAATTGTGACCCTGGACCACAAAACCAGTCATAAGGGTCAATTTTTCGAAATTGAGATTTATGCATCATCTGAAAGCTGAATAAATAAGATTTCCATTGATGTATGGTTTGTTATGATAGTCAGTGATTTTGACCCATACAATGTATTTTTGGCTATTGCTACAAATATACCCCAGCGACTTAAGACTGCTTTTGTGCTCCAGGGTCACAATTCTGATCAGATCAGCCGAGATGATAATATCAGGCTTAAACATGGATTCAGAAAAACTGGATACAATGACTCAATATATAAGACAATAAAAGTAAATACCTATATAGTCATTGCATTTGCCTATGTCATAGTCCCATACTGAGATGTCAAGAGTCTTTTTGGCCAGCTCTGCATGCTTAATTTCATAGCTGAATTCCTGCAAAACAACAGTTCAAATGGCAAAGCAAGAGCAAAAGCAAAAGATCCAAGCAGAATAACAAGGCTTCAATGTTGGACCAGATTATTTAAATACACCTACAGGAAAGAGATACAAGTGGAAAGAAACGTCAGCATTGCATTGGTGTTGCACGCTCATTTACAGCAGAATGCTTCCTCCTTTTTTAATGAAAGAGCCATTTCAATTTGGGGCACTATTTTAAACATGAAGATATACTGTATATTTGCTAGTGCTGTCAGTAGATTAATATATTTCATCATGATTAATCGCACATTTTGAAAGTGCTGAAATTTGAAATTCGAGTATGAGCTTCATATTCTCGCTATATCAAGCCATAAAAGCCTGATGAATAAAATGATACAAACCATAAAACACATATGCAAACTTTTCTTTATAGATTTTTTATATATATTTTTTCAATGGTTCAATGCATTGTTCAATATATATAAAAAAATAAATCTGACTATTTTTCTGAGTTTTCTTATGTCAGGCTTTACAGAATTAAGTACCCTTGAAGTTTTAAGTTAATATTTCATTAATTCAACCACACATTCACATAATTTATGCCCTCAAGCAGCAAACCCACTTTGAAGGTAAAATTTACCATTTAAATGAATTGCTCATTACATTAAAAACTCTTGGCATCGAAAAATAAAAATGTGAAGCTTGTTCAAACGCTAGAAATAATGAAAATAATCATGCTGCAACCTTTGATCTTACAAAGTTCCAGAGGTTTTAATCAAATTAGCCGAAGATGAATTATCACAATTAGAAGATCGGGCATATGTAATATCATCTCATATGTATTAAGTGAGCTGAGAACGGGATCCTGAACTGAGGATTGCTCCTGAACTTAACACACCTACAAATAAACAACTGTTTGAGAAATAAATAAACACATGTGTCAGCATTAGAAATGTACAACATACCTCATTAAACTCTGGGTTGAGTGTTTTCTTCTTGGTCTGCGTCTTGTTCTTCGCTTTCTTCCCCATATCAGGTTTCAGATATCTATGTCCATTCATAGAAATATACACTCACATTTTTAAGCATTTGTTTTTCTTTTTAGAACAGATGTAAAAATTGTTTGTACTGTTAATATTTTATTTTTAAAAACAAAAATCTAATTTCACTGAGTCTAGAAATAATACTTATCTGAGTCCTATTACAGTAACTAATGATTCATTAAGAATTATATCATGTTTAATATTGTTTGTTAATGACTTAAAGGAATAGTTCCACCAAAAATTAAAATTTGCTGAAAATTTACTCAGGTCATCCAAGATGTAAATGTGTTTGTTTCTTCATCAGATTTGGAGAAATGTAGCATTGCATCAGTGTCTCAGCAATGGATGCTCTGCAGTGAATGGGTGCCGTCAGAATGAGAGTCCAAACAGCTGATAAAAACATCACAGTAATCCACAAGTAATCCACACCACTCCAGTCCACCAGTTAATGTCTTGAGAAGCCAAAAGCTGCGTGTTTGTAAGAAACAAATTTATAATTTACATAATTTGCGTTTACCTTACCAGTTCCATCCGGCTAATATGTGAGTCCATAATCAATAATAAAGCTTCCTTCAGTGATGAAATCCATCTCCTGTTGTCTCTCACATCAGAATCCAGCCACATATTTGTTTAGAGCTGTTTTGGACTGTTTTGGCTTGTAAACGGTGCTTGATCTTTTTCACTGGAGAAAGCAATATTGTGGATCAAATTTTAGCCGGAAGCAACGGTTTGAAGTTAAAAATGTCTTAATGTTGGATTGTTTTCCAAAAAAACACACAGCTTTTCTCTTCACAAGACATTAACTGATGGACTGGAGTGGTGTGGATTACTTGTGGATTATTGTGATGTTTTTATCAGCTGTTTGGACTCTCATTCTGACGGCACCCATTCACTGCAGAGCATCCATTGCTGAGCAACTGATGCAATGCTACATTTCTCCAAATCTGATGAAGTAACAAACTCATCTACATCTTGCATGACCTTGAAGGTGAGCACATTTTCAGAACATTTTCATTTTTGTGTGAGCTATTGCTTTAAATTATATGCGTTTCTTCTAAACATGAAATGTCGAGGTTGATAGAGAGAAACTCACATTTTGACAAAAGGATCAGAATACCCATTCGCATCCATTGCAGCTAAGTGAACACAGCGTACAACACCTACAATGAGACGACTCAGCTGACTGCTGTACATGAGGGATATCAGGATTCGTCCTCTCTCTTCCAGCTCAGATCCATCCTTCCCAGTCTATTCACACACACACAAAAACAAAGCAGTGTGGATGATAATGAGAGAACAGGAGCGTTTACTTATTGTAGAAGCACATCATTCTATAAATAGCACATGGAGGCTAATTCATTTTGCTATTACTTGTATTTGCAGCTGATACACATAACAATAAACACCAAAATACACAAGATGCACAAAATTATGGAATCACTACATGAAAAATCTCTAGTGTAAAAAAATCTCTGGGTTGGGGTTTGTGTGTCATCTGGACTAATCTGGAAACCTCTGTTAATGATACCCTTGTGGAAAAGAAGTGCAATTAATTGTATTGAATGTGCACTTAGCTGTGTACTCCGAAACTTAAAGCTACATCTTAAAAAAAAAAAAACTGTACTTGCAGATAAAATAATAAAAGGCCACTTAAGTGACTTAAAAAGAGACAATTTCATGACTGTATTTCTTAACACTTAAGCACACTTTTAAAAAGTGCAACAATGTCAAAAATAAGTCTTACTTTAAAATCATGTTTTCATAAGCTTTTGTCATGCTTTAAATAAGTAACATACTAAAGCACATGTAAAGTACTCTTACTTTATCATTTTAACTAATATATTATTCAGTATTACATTTAAAGTTAATCTATTTTTAATTTAATGAATTGTAATTTGTTTAATTACAAATATATTTAAATTGACATACAGTTATTACTAGAAATGACTTTAAAATCTATTTTAGTTGATCATAAATGTACATTCAGCAGTACATTAACCATATTTCAAAGACAATAGTAATTATGAAATTTTTATATAAAGATGTACTTAAGTCCTAATTGCATTTAATATAAATTTAAACTACAATACATTCAATACAATTGCAAATAACATGCAATTAAGTGTCCAAAAACATTACATTCAGTTCACACTTAAGTATATTATTTCTGTAATTAGCATACTTTTAAAAATGGTCCGTTAAATTTAATTCTTTTTCACAAGGGTATGTAATTAGTCTGTATAGTTATATAGAATAATGTCAATTATAATGCATCCATGGCAGACAGGTGCCAATCTGTAAGGCCAAATGTGACATTAATCTTAATATCAATGCAAATATTTTGTTAGGTGATATTTTGGTATACCCTTATAAATATGAGTTTAAACGTTTACCTCGTCCTCATAGAGGGTGATTCCTCGCGCACCGCCTGCAGTTGATGTTCGTTTTGTCTAAGGAATAAAAGAGAGGCAACATTTTTTACTTACATATCTGAAAGGAATATATATTCAGTGATGTTTGTAAATATGTCTGTGTGGTGTATAAGTGTATAAAACACTGACCTGCACAACCCTCTCTAGACACACGTTAAAGTTCTTCTTCTGATTAAACTTGAGTTTTTTCAGCGCAGCTCTGGTTTCTCCGATGAACTCATTGTGACCAAACTTGTCTTCATCACAGACAGATATTCTGCACAAACAAAATCCCTTGAAAGGTTAAATATGAATTTGTGATTACTGAATGTCCAGCATAAAACATATCACTTGAATACTTTCTTTAATCTATGATTAGCTAATTAACTGGCAGTGTTGTTATTGTTGATTAACACTAAAGCTGTTCAAATTGTTTTCGGGAATTGAAATAAAGCTGAAATAAAATATAGTATTATTATTATATAATATAAGACAAAATTAGAAATGCCTTGGTTACTAACTGCAATAACACAAGTGTAAGTAAGTACTATAAAATACAATTAAATTGAAGTTAAACAGAAATATATTTTAAAAAATTAAATTACAAAAACTATAAACTAAATTAAAACGGAATATTAAAAGAAAAAAACTGTAATTCCAAATATTAATAAATAATACTTTGTAAATAATCCTAAACTGGTAAACATATATGCTTCACTAATGTTACATTATCAACTTAATCCATCATATTTTAGCTGTGGGAACAATTTTATGATGAAGATTAATAAGATAAAGCCTTCAGTTCAGTCTCAATGCATCCAGTATTGAGTTTTTGGTTTACAGTGGTGGGAAAGAATTCAATTAGACTACATTTACTTATTTTACCTGTATTAAAACATACACACAGGGTCCCAAATTAACACTTGCAAAGCACAAAATTAATATTTACCATAACACGAATTTCCTTTCCACTAATAGCTGAATCTATAGGATATTTCTCTTCAGAAATGAGAAAGTAACTATATAAGTATATGTTTTCTCCCACACTGAACCAAATCATTCATTTCAGTCCAGTATCACAGAGGTTGTCAACCTACTGTTTTAAAAACAAAATTAAAATGAGCTAACATGGTTAAAAATATCCCAAAACATACAACTTTAATTATGTACATTTTTTTGAGCGTGCCCTGTCTTCCTGTTTCAGTTAAAATGACGTCAACACAGAGTAACGCTGCGTGTTTCTAAGCATTTCAGGGGACCTTTAAGACTCGTTTTGTGCTCCAGGGTCACATATAAGAAAAGAAATAACCACGGCAGCTGTACTGGAGAGCAATGTTTGTGACTGAAACCTGAGGGTCTTGCGCTGCATGTCGTCGTCTGTCAGCCCGTGGTACACCAGCGTCTCATTCCAGGTCGGGTTGCGAGTGTTGCGTAGGGTCTTGGTGCGTAATTTATTTGACTGCATTGACAGCAAAGATGCTTTGTTTAACCGTCATTGCTTGAGCAGAATAAAAGAAGCTTCGAAACAAAGCTTTTGAATAAATGAGGCCCGTCTCATGAAGCTAAACCGATCAGGATCACTTTGGAAAAGCCTGTTTCCACCACGGGATAAAAAACAACTCTTGTCTTACAATTTGTGTGTTTGCGTGACTTTTTTTCTTAGAATTGTGAGATACAAACTTGCAGTTGCAAATTATGAAGTTTAATTCTGAGGGGGAAAAAAAGTCACAATTCTGACATCTTCTTAGGAGTTTATTTCTCACAATTAAATATCTCACTTGCAATTGCGTGTTATAAAGTGAGAATTGCAAGTTTATATACTGCAGTTCTGACATAGAAACACACAACTGCGAGTTTATATCGCACAATTCTGAGTAACCTGCAATTGCACGTTTAAATCAAATAATTCTGAGATAAAAAGTTGCAATTACCTTTTTAATTTTTTTTTATCCCGTGGCGGAAATGGTCTTACAATCAAAGTGCTACTATATAGTTTAAAATAAATGATCAAAATGTAATTGCACATGGGTTATACATTTATAGACTAATCCTGATCACTAGTCTTTACTAGATTATTCATATGTCCTTGTTCTCAATATGTAACTTGCAAAGAAATGCAATAATAGATCATCGATAATACAATTTTTATGCAGCTTAAATGTCAGAATATAATATGATATATAATACGTTTTTATGAAGTGTGCTGTTTTGATGAACGATATGCAAGGGGTGTGGCTTTATTGCATCAGGGACATGATTGGTCGTATTGGTCCAGTTTTGTTTTGTAATCTCTTGCCCAGAACAAAACCTGCCATGTTTAGCCATGTGCATTCGTTACTGGGATGATGAACACCAGGAAAAAGCAATCTACCTTCATGAGACTGAAAAATTTATGCTCAAACTACACTCAAAGTTAAAGGCACAATATGTACGATTGTTTTATTAAAATATCCAAAAACCACTAGAACAGACAGTGTTATATATTTTGCTGACTTGTGTACTTACACTATCCCAAATGTTTCGAAGAATGTTGGAATCCAGAGAAATAAGCAATTTTAACTAGTGACACGGACCGTGTCCGTAGTGTCATTGTGTCGCCTGCCAATTACGTCATAACCCCTCGATTTCCGGTTTTGTTTTGTAGAAAACATGGAAACACCAAAGACACTTTAATATGTTGTGCGTTTTAATAGACCGGTGACGACCGCACAGAGTAGCATTATAACAGAACTTTCAAATGTATCTAGTATGATAAAACAGCGCTGCTTTACCCCACATACGAATAAATAAATCATTAGCTCATCCATGAACATGATTTCTGCCCGAGTCCCGTCAGATTGCATCGGCTGTGGGGATGAAGACCACAACTCCCATGATTCCACACTCAGTCACAGCCTCATCAAACTACGCCTTTGTTTCTTTGTTTATTTTGAATACGCGCCCTCTAGTGGCGAAAATTACATATTGTGCCTTTACCCAGGAAGCCACTTAAACCTACTTCATGAGACTGGCCTCTATGTTATTTCATTATAATTAAAAAAATGAATACCAGAAAAAAAATCTTTAACTTTGCAGTAATTTCTACCAAAAATGCAAAAAAAAAAAAATCTATATGACCCTTTTCACATTTTCACGTCATCATAGTTGGGTAACTTTGCATACTGGTGAATGGAAACTGCAGCAAATATGATTTTTTTTTGCATTTTCCATTTGCCCCAATAGCAAAAGAGAAAACCCACAGAAACGTTTCTATGACTTGCCAAAAATCCAAAAGTATTCAGAGATTGATTACATTAGAAGAGAGAGAAATATGTCAAATTTGCCATCTCTCCCTCAGCCGTTGTATTTGAAAGACTCACGCAGCAGCAGCGTTAACCAGTTTTATGTAATTTAGTGCCACGGTAATAAAACACAAAACATTGTGTTATAAATGTGCATTAAATAATTTAGAAGTCAAAATTAAAAAATCTTTGCTACATTTACAATTTTAATAAGTATGAAAATGCATCGTCACGGTCTGTCAAAAGGGTCCATTACAAAAGTGTTGAATTATTACTTTAATAAACATTACAGGCATTATTTAAAATGATTAATATTTGAGTGCCTCTTGCGTCGGTACAAGCGGCGCACTAAATCTCACCTTGCTCGCACCCGGTAACAGATGAAGCTTAACATAAGGATCTGCCAGTCCATTCGAATCCATCGGCTTCAAACCCTTCAAGAAAATATTACAATAACTTAAAATTCTGTCACAACACAGCATTCAAGCACAGTGCAATATTACTAAAATAACATTTAAAATTCTGCTTATTTAAGAGTAGGCACAACTATGCACATTCAAATTGACTTTGTTTGTCATTATGGCCTATGAAGAGTGTTAGGCTCTTAAACTAAATATCAGCACAATAACACTCATCCTAATTAAATTCAAGGATCGGGACTAACTGTTGCATGGTAATAATTGCATATGTGACCCTGAAGCACAAAACCAGTCATAAGAGTCAATTTTTCGAAATTGAGATATATGCATCATCTGAAAGCTGAATAAATAAGCTTTCCATTGATGTATGGTTTGTTAGGATAGGACGATATTTGTGAGAGATACAACTATTTGAAAATCTGGAATCTGAGGGTGCAAAAAAATCCAAATATTGAGAAAATTGCCTTTAAAATTGTCCAAATGAAGTTCTTAGCAATGCATATTACTAATCAAAAATTAAGTTTTGATATATTTACGGTAGGAAATTTACAAAATATCTTCATGGAACATGATCTTTACTTAATATCCTAATGATTTTTGGCATAAAAGAAAAATCTATAATTTTGACCCATACAATGTATTGTTGGCTATTGCTACAAATATACCCCAGCGACTTAAAGGGGTCCTATTATGCTCTTTTACAAAGTCTTGATTT
>NW_015634038.1:365688-369907 GCF_001515625.1 Sinocyclocheilus rhinocerous | reverse complement strand
ATACAACTATTTTAAAATCTGGAATCTGAGGGTGCAAAAAAGTCTAAATATTGAGAAAATCATCTTTAAAGTTGTTCAAATGAAGTTCTTAGCTATGCATATTACTAATCAAAAATTAAGTTTTGATATATTTACGGTAGGAAATTTACAAAATATCTTCATGGAACATGATCTTTACTTAATATCCTAATGATTTTTGGCATAAAAGAAAAATCTATAATTTTGACCCATACAATGTATTTTTGGCTATTGCTACAAATATACCCCAGCGACTTAAGACTGCTCCAGGGTCACAAATATCAAAATTCTTACAACATAGTTAGCCCACAAATACAACAGGCAATAATATAATGTTCCTAAGATACTAGATTATTGTCTAACAATACTTGTATACTTCTTTTTGTTTGTGTGTAAGACTTTTAATATTAAGATATACCTTCGCTCTAATAATGCTGCAGTGGAGGCTGTTGTTCCCTTGGTCATACAGTAAAGTGAACTCTAGTGATCCCAGAGTTGCTGAAACAAATGCAATATATTGCATTAAGCACAAGCATTTCATTAAGTTTGAATGCATGAGTAGCAGAATCTAATCTAACAGCTCTACATTTCAGTGTGTGCTATAAATAATTATGTTGCTGCTCTCTGTTGCACTTCATTTAATTGAAACACACACACACCCACACACTTAAGTATTTCAAGTTTAATGCAACAGTGACATTGCCAAATCCAAGTTATAACATGGAAAAATCCTTTCAACCATACATAGCATTTTTTGTGATCACCCACACTTATAATTTAAATATGTTGTAAACAGCACAGTTTAAGGACATATAGCTAGCAGTCTGTTTAGGCGAAGGCCTGTGGAATGCCAAATCTGCCAAAAATAATAAGTAAATAAACATATAAATATACAAAGAAATTAACAATAAATAAATAAATACACAATCATCCAAAGAAATGTAAACAAAACAAAAATAAATATAAACATAATTAAATATACAAAGAAATGTTAAAAAACAAAAAGAAATACATAATTAAGCATACAAAGAAATGTAAAAAAACCCACTAAAATAAATCTTAAAAAACAAAAAAAGAAAAAAAAAAAAAAAGAAATACATAAATATATAATTAAATATACAATGTAAAAATATGCATAAAATAAATATACAAAAAATTTAATAAATAAATACATTCCTAAATATACAAAGCAATTTTAAAAAAATTGTGCTGTGACATTTTCTCAAATGACTTGCACAGCATTTTATGCAATCAACAAAAAACAAATTCTGCATTAACTCTAAACTCTGCTTAATTATTTTTGGTGCTACACACCCTTAGTGATTAATGTGAGGATAGAATAAAACCTACAGGTGAACCGCACAGTACTGATTACAGTAGTTAACAACACAAAGGCCTCTTCTTTCCACCAACAATGAGAAAACTGACAGCGAGTCTCACAATGAATTGATGCATTCTCATTTTTAAAGCATGCTTCTGCTAGTCACAGACAAAGAGGAACAAGACGTCAATGAAAAGCTGCTTACTTGCTTCATCAGAGTCATAGCTGTTGGCCTCCTCCTCGTCGTCCGCTGGCAGAGCGGCTCGAGGGCCGACAGCAGGCTTCTGCTCCTCTCTCTCTGCGGGATGGGCTCTCTCCTGCGCATGAGACGCAGTGCTAATGGATTGATAGGCTCCTCTCTCTGCCTCCTGAGCAGCTGATAGGAACAAAAGATATCTTTAGATTCTGTTATATTAATAAATACTCCTAAATTGTATTGTATGTGCATCAAATCTTAAACGTGTAGTTGCATATAATATAATATTAATTTAAAAAATTAGGCCACTTAAGAGACTTGCATAAAACAAGAAATGCACCTACTGTATGCTTGAAGCACATTCCTATGCAATACTATAAAGAAATAATGCATGTATTTGTGTGTATGTGCATGTTTGTTGTTACCCGGCTGGTATGTGCCTGATGGGACTGGTCTGACCGCGTGGACGTTCACCGTCTTCTTCATCAGCACTGGGGTATTCTGGGAGCTTCCCGCATCTCCATCCTCCTCTGAGTAACGGCGAGATTGAAGGTGAGCAGGTTTTGGAGCCACAGGTGGTTTTCGGGTGATCGGTGGATCCACTGTCGGCTCTGGAGCTTATGCAACAAACACACAGGCTATAAACTTCCAGTCAAACGTTTGGAATAATTATGATGTTTTAAATAAAGTCTCTTCTGCTCACCAAGGCTGCATTTATTTGATCAGTACAAACAGTAATATTGTGCAATATTATTGCAGTTTAAAATAAGTGTTATCGATTGGTATATATATTGAAATGTAATTTATTCCTGTGATGTAAAGCTGAATTTTCAGCTTCATTACTCCAGTCTTCACAATCCTTCAGAAATCATTCTAATATGCTGACTAACATATTTTATATGTATGTGTTGCATAAAATTAATGTCACGTTTGCAGTTGTGCAAATATTCGGAAAAACAGCATTGTATGGTAATCCCTACATCATGTATTATAACCATACGTTTTGGGGGGAATTTTAATCATCTTGGTGGCATGTCTGTCCTAGTATAGTGTGACAAGTAAATGCATAGTTCACCCAAAAATGTACATAACTATGGTTTTAACTTCAAACCATTACTTCCAGCTAAAATAAGAGTCCTCTATTCATAATAATGCTTCCTTCAGTGAAAAAGTCGTATCATATCAGGAAAGAAATCTGCACAAATAAAGCACCGTTTACAAATAAAAACAGACCAAAACAGCTCTAAACAAATATGTGGGTGGATTTTGATGTGAGAGGACAACAGGAGATGGACTTTTCCACTGGAGGAAGCGTAATTATGGTTTATAGACTCATATTTTGGCCAGAAGTGACAGTTACTTAATGCATTAATGATGGATTTGTTTCTTACAAACACAACTTTTGACTTCTCAGGATGTTAACTGATGGACTGGAGCGGTGTGGATTACTTGTGGATTATTGTGATGTTATTATCAGCTGTTTGGACTCTCATTCTGACGGCACCCATTCACTGCAGATCATCCACTGGTGAACAAGTGATGCAATGCTACATTTCTCCAAATCTGATGAAGAAACAAACTCATCCTAATCTTGGACGGCCAGAGGGTGAGCACATTTTCAGCAATTTTTCATTTTTGGGTGAACTACTCCTTTAAGTTTTCTGGGGTTGTAACATGAGGCAGTAACCAGTAGATGATGGAAAAGCTAAAATCACAGTTTGTCCAGCTCACCTGCGGCCGGTGCTTGAGATTGCACAGCCACTGGAGGAGCTGCAGGGCTCTTCTTAGGACTGGGATCTCTGGCTCTGGAAATGGGCATCGGTGAGGGCAAGAACTGCTTAGGGAGACCTTTGAAGAACCAGGCTCCAGATCGCTTCCATACCTTTAATAGAAAAATAACGCAAGCAACATTTACAGACAGTTAGACTCCAGATCATGTTCTTGCGATGCTTGTTATTCCCCCACCTCTCTCTGCTCACTGCAGATCTTGCAGAGCCACACAGACCGCGGCCGAGCGTTCGCCTGCACGCCACACTTGGTGCACATGTTCTGAGGGGAATAACGGGACGTAGTTATGAAATCAGTTCATTAAAGACAGTAAAACAGTATTAGAAATAGTGACCGGAATGAACTAAGCAGCTGTCACACTTTCATGTCGGATGAATAGAGCTTCTGCGGTGCTGATTATTGAAGATGTGCTTTAATGTTTCAGAATCAAATTCCATCAGCATTCTTTTTACTGTGTTAGTTATTTATTCATGAGTTTGGTGCATGTGTCAAATATATAGCAGTCTCACAAGAATTCAAATGTTCTAAATATGAGGTTTCATTTTATTTGGATTAGTTTCGCACCTTTTTACAGTCCTCACAAACCACTGGTCTGTCCCCTCCGGCTCCCAGCTGCTCTCCACATAAAAGGCAGAGCGACACTCCGTCCCCACAAACGGCTTTTTTCATGTTGTCCAGACGATTCACCAGACGTCTATCATAAATAAAACAGAGTGCATGTTGGTCATTATGTTAACAAATACAGTGCCCTCCACTTATATTGGCACTATGGTAAAACCTTTTCCATCTTTGATCCATATATATATATATGGATCAAAGATGGAAAAGGTTTTACCATAGTGCCAATATAAGTGGAGGGCACTGTATTTGTTAACATAATGACCAACATGCCCTCT
>NW_015634038.1:362780-365097 GCF_001515625.1 Sinocyclocheilus rhinocerous | reverse complement strand
TTATCAGCTGTTTGGACTCTCATTCTGACGGCACCCATTCACTGCAGATCATCCACTGGTGAACAAGTGATGCAATGCTACATTTCTCCAAATCTGATGAAGAAACAAACTCATCCTAATCTTGGACGGCCAGAGGGTGAGCACATTTTCAGCAATTTTTCATTTTTGGGTGAACTACTCCTTTAAGTTTTCTGGGGTTGTAACATGAGGCAGTAACCAGTAGATGATGGAAAAGCTAAAATCACAGTTTGTCCAGCTCACCTGCGGCCGGTGCTTGAGATTGCACAGCCACTGGAGGAGCTGCAGGGCTCTTCTTAGGACTGGGATCTCTGGCTCTGGAAATGGGCATCGGTGAGGGCAAGAACTGCTTAGGGAGACCTTTGAAGAACCAGGCTCCAGATCGCTTCCATACCTTTAATAGAAAAATAACGCAAGCAACATTTACAGACAGTTAGACTCCAGATCATGTTCTTGCGATGCTTGTTATTCCCCCACCTCTCTCTGCTCACTGCAGATCTTGCAGAGCCACACAGACCGCGGCCGAGCGTTCGCCTGCACGCCACACTTGGTGCACATGTTCTGAGGGGAATAACGGGACGTAGTTATGAAATCAGTTCATTAAAGACAGTAAAACAGTATTAGAAATAGTGACCGGAATGAACTAAGCAGCTGTCACACTTTCATGTCGGATGAATAGAGCTTCTGCGGTGCTGACTATTGAAGATGTGCTTTAATGTTTCAGAATCAAATTCCATCAGCATTCTTTTTACTGTGTTAGTTATTTATTCATGAAATCTGCACAGATCAAGCACCGTTTACAAGCCAAAACAGCTCTAAACTAATATGTGTGGGGATTTTGATGTGAGAGGACAGCAGAGAATGGACTTTTTCACTGGAGAAAGCGTTATTATGGATTATGGAGTTGTATTTTACCTGGAAGCAACGGTTTAAAGTTAAAATTGTCTTAAAGATGGATTTGTTTCTTACAAACACACAGCTTTTGGCTTCTCAAGACATTAACTGATGGACTGGAGTGCTGTGGATTGCTTGTGGATTATTGTGATGTTTTTATCAGCTGTTTGGACTCTCATTCTGACGGCACCCATTCGGATCCATTGGTGAGCAAGTGATGCAATGCTACATTTCTCACCAAAATCTGATGAAGAAACAAACTCATCTACATGTTACATTTTCAGTACATTTTCAGCACATTTTCATTTTGGGTGAACTATTCCTTTAAGTTTTCTGGGGTTGTAACATGTGGCAGTAACCTGTAGATGATGGAAAAGTTCAAATCACAGTTTGTCCAGCTCACCTGCGGCCGGTGCTTGAGATTGCACAGCCGCTGGAGGAGCTGCAGGGCTCTTCTTAGGACTGGGATCTCTGGCTCTGGACATGGGCATCGGTGAGGGCAAGAACTGCTTAGGGAGACCTTTGAAGAACCAGGCTCCAGATCGCTTCCATACCTTTAATAGAAAAATACGCAAGCAACATTTACAGCCAGTTAGACTCCAGATCACGTTCTTGCGATGCTTGTTATTCCCCCACCTCTCTCTGCTCACTGCAGATCTTGCAGAGCCACACAGACCGCGGCCGAGCGTTCGCCTGCACGCCACACTTGGTGCACATGTTCTGAGGGGAATAACGGGACGTAGTTATGAAATCAGTTCATTAAAGACAGTAAAACAGTATTAGAAATAGTGACCGAATGAACTAAGCAGCTGTCACACTTTCATGTCGGATGAATAGAGCTTCTGCGGTGCTGATTATTGAAGATGTGCTTTAATGTTTCAGAATCAAATTCCATCAGCATTCTTTTTACTGTGTTAGTTATTTATTCATGAGTTTGGTGCATGTGTCAAATATATAGCAGTCTCACAAGAATTCAAATGTTCTAAATATGAGGTTTCATTTTATTTGGATTAGTTTCGCACCTTTTTACAGTCCTCACAAACCACTGGTCTGTCCCCTCCGGCTCCCAGCTGCTCTCCACATAAAAGGCAGAGCGACACTCCGTCCCCACAAACGGCTTTTTTCATGTTGTCCAGACGATTCACCAGACGTCTATCATAAATAAAACAGAGTGCATGTTGGTCATTATGTTAACAAATACAGTGCCCTCCACTTATATTGGCACTATGGTAAAACCTTTTCCATCTTTGATCCATATATATATATGGATCAAAGATGGAAAAGGTTTTTCAAGCATTAACACAATAAAAGTTTAACAAGCCTTTAATTTTATTTGTTGGGGGGTTTTTTTGTTGTTGTTTTTTTTCATATGTGACCCTGGAGCACAAAACCAGTCATAAGGGTC
>NW_015634038.1:345794-361981 GCF_001515625.1 Sinocyclocheilus rhinocerous | reverse complement strand
TCCTAATGATTTTGGGCATAAAAAAAAATCGATCATTTTGACCCATACAATGTATTTCTGGCTATTGCTACAAATATACCCCAGCGACTTAAGACTGCTTTTGTGCTCCAGGGTCACATATATTAGAATGTGTCTTGTTTAATTTTAGATTTTTTTAAAGCCAAAAATAATGACTATCATACATTTTTTACCAGGATTTAAAAAAAAAAAAAAAAAAAAAAAAGTCTTGTCATGCAAATTTAGTAGAAGAATCATTAGATGGCATTAAAAGACTCTATTTAGGGATCAGTGCAGCTCTCAAAATAATAATTCATTTTAAATCTTTGCCACTATCCTTCTAACCATTATTTTTTTACCCATTTGTCAACAAGAAGTTTAAAATATAGTAAAATATAATAATAACATATTAAATATAATACAATTTAATATGATCACTTTTTCTTTTATATATTTTAATAAGACCAGGTCAGAATAAGTATATTGTTTTATTTTTACATACACTTACACTGAATGACAATGGAACACTGTTTCACACATATTCTGACATTTTAATTTCACAAAATAATAATTTCCCAATCCCCTCTAGACTTAAATGTTTTCTTTCAATCATTGAAATATTTCAAACTTTAGATTTTTCTCAGGCTGGCCACACATGAAAATATTCAAATACATGCTTTATTTAACCTTAATGTATGTCAAGGCGGCGATGACAATCGATAAACATCCATAATCTCTCTCCTACCCAATCCTCTCTTGCTCCATTGCCTCCATTTTTTCGGCGCGGACGATGACGCTGTTGATGATCTCCTTCTCCTCATCAGTCAGCTCGGCACCGAGACACGGTCCAGACTGCACATGGACACCTTTCGTGCCCATCACCGCATCTGTCATCGTGAAATCACTGGAACCTGAAGCAAACATGAATAACAGTAAGGTAAAAATAAAATAGCAACCCAAAGAAACAAATATATATTAGTGCAAAAAAATCCAACTTCCAAGCCATATCCGTTGCTTAAACCTATAATAATGATTACAAAATATCTTCATGGAACATGATCTTTACTTAATGTTCTAATGATTTTTGGCATAAAAGAAAAATCAATAATTTTGACCCATACAATGTATTTTTGGCTATTGCTACAAATATACCCCAGCGACTTAAGACTGCTTTTGTGCTCCAGGGTCACATATATGTTTTCGAGCTGCCGGCCGGGACATTGCACACATAACCCACAGACCAAAGCAATCTTTATGCAGTTTTATTTTTCAACCACTAGAGAGCAAAAAGTTACAGAAAAGGTCAAATAAAATAAAATAAAATATATTGCACATTTGTATATTGTATATTATAAAATAATATGTTGAAATGAAAAAAAATGTTTTTTAATTGAGATGAATTGGTCACAGTCATGTAATTAAATGTCAAATTGTACTGTGCTAAACAAGGCCATATCTGCAGATGAAACTTTGTTTGTAGAAGCATTTTTTAAATTTGAACTAGCACCTCATGACTACACCACGTTATGTACGAGAGGCTGCAAAAGACACAGGCGCAAGTGGAATGCAAAAAACATGGTGACATAACTTTTTATGTAAATATAATGGGCAATATATTGCGTCACCAAAAATTATTGAGGTCATGTACATATATAGTGCGATAAGTCGATATATTGATTATTGCGACAGGTATTGTTAACAGTATTTTACTGTAAAATTACATTAAATGTAATTACATTTATTCACCGTATATAGTATGGAAACTTACTGTTAACCAGTTAACAGGTTTTTACTGTAGCATTTTTACAGTCTTTTACTGTTAAAATCGCAATAATTTTTTACAGTGTAGGTGTTGCAGCTTTTATTTAAATGGCCATAACTCTTGAACACAATGAGATATTTTAACACAATTTGGTATATCTATTCAAGGTCTCGATCTGTAGACACAAGACACATTTGGTGTGATTTGGCCACTTGGTGACACTGTAACAGTTACAAATATACAAAAATACACTGTATGATAATTAATAAATAAACAACCATGGGTGATGACAAATACAACAACAGCATAACAAAGCAGCAAACAGTGAAACAAACAGTAAGCATGCTCATTGGCTTAAGTTATTCATGTCACTGTACTGTGGTGGATATTGAGTTTCTATCACTGTAATATTATCCACAGACTCTCACGTCAGTCAGAAACTATTTGAGACGCTTACTGTGTTGAAAGCACATTCGGCTGGCAGAAACAGCACTTCTTAATGCAGAAGGCTTATCTAGGCTTATCTGTTTTCTAAAAATTAATTGCAAGCAGCAAATTCAAACACTGCCAACATAAAAAAAAATAGAAAATGTGAGCCAATTATGCACACTAACCAAATTAACCTATCCAAAGATTAGAGATACGTGTATACATTCCTCATTTTTGAATATATTTTTAAGGTGTTGCCCTTTTTAAATGATTTAATTTGTAATAGTTTATTTTGTCCCTGACTTTACTGATATTGTAATGTCTATTCAGTTAGTCCTGTCCCAGTTTCTGTTTACACTGATTTCGCTGCACTAGATAAAGGTTTATATATAGTTATGTGTGTAGGTGATGTGAAATTCCAAGCACCGTTTCTCTCTCTTTTTTATTTATTTATTTTTTTTATCATGCATGCATATTAATCACTGCATGTGCTTTTAACAATTCATTTGTCACCTTTCAACTGCTAAAAGCTGAAAAGTGACCAGTACCTAAGACATTGAAATAATAGTGGCTAGTCATAGTATCTCAAATCTACATTTTAACCCCCCACAAAAAAAACAACAACAAAAAATCAATCAATCAATAAAACGTTTTATTTAACAAAAAATGTAGGTTTATAAAGTATGTTTGGTTAGTATTGTAATGGAAGCTGAAAATGTCGAATACTAAAGCTTTAATCAATTTTCATATGGAGAAATTAATATTTGATTTATTACTTCTTTAGAGGGCTATTCAGATATAAATAACACATGGAATTCATTCACTTCCGCTATAGCATTATTATAGTACAGCATAATATGTAGATTAGTATGGCTAGAGATCATATTTAAACTCTACAACCACAAAAAAATATATATTTTGTATAGTATAGTAGGGTAGATTGCGAGTTGTAACACTATGAATATTTCACTTCTTATACAAATTCGAACTGTTCGAACTAATTCACATTTGCATGCTCTGCCAAGAGCATGGTGTACATTCCTGCAAATATATTCAAAGAAAACCTTTTTGGGTTATTACGTTTTTTTATTTGCCTCCTCAATGAATCACTATACAGTGTACATCTGCCACCACAATCAAAGATATTTGAAAGCTGAGTATGTGTCAGCATGCTTCACTTACATGTTGGCCTAATTTCTAATTTAGCTCATTTTGTTTTGTTAAATGGACTTAAGACGTCCAGTATTGGGGTTTCCAGGACCACAAAACTTGGGACCTGGGCTCTGGGACGATGGAGAACTCCAAGTCCAGAGGTCACAATCCATGTAACAAATCAAGAACACAAGGACAGGACCATTACACAGTACAGCAAAAAGCCACAACTGTACTGGGTCTGCTCTGGAAGTAGCATATATACAGTCTGTATGCAGACAATCAATCAATCAATAAATACAAATCTATAGGCTAGCTACACATTCATTCAATGTCTTTGCACATCACTGCTCTATAGTGACATACAAGATAATTACCTGATTATTTTTCCTGAAATGTACAAGCATAAGGGTTATTTCGTGGGTAAATTGCTGAAAACGCCTTGCATCTATGAACAACAGCAGTCAAATTGATGGACATCCCTTCAAATCTCTTCAGTATTATTCAAATGTGTAAAGTCATTTGACTGCAAGAATCCACGCCTTCATCAATTTCCTGCGAAATTTTTACTGCGAGGAAAATACATAAAATATCATTCTCTCACATAAAAACCGATACAGAGAAAACCATTCCAAAACTCCACCCGCAAGCAAGCAGAATGACTAAATATGTGAAGAGTGGAACTAGGTCATATCTCTACTGAAAACACTAGTTTGGATACCCCTGAAAGCAAGTGCATGGTCATTTACACCCATTGCACACAAAAAAACAACAACAACTATGTTGTAATCTAGTATTAATTACTCTAAAATGCACAAAGCAATGCTGCCTCGCTGCGCATTCGAAGAAGAAGCGCTCGCGATCTGGGCTTTATTTCCATCAGAGCTGAACGCACCTTGCCTCTCAACGTGAAGCAGAAGCAAAACCCGCATTGAGATGACACACCTTCCGCTTATCTTCTAGAAGACAACAGCGTGATGGTTCTTTCAGTCCTACAGCAAACTCGAATGCGACCATCGATAGATATTCTTCACCCAAAGCTCACATAGATTCAGATTTTTACAGCAACCATTGTTCAGCCATCATGTCGATATAGCCTGTTTATGGATGACTGAGGACAGAATGCATTCGTACTGACTTAATATAGCTCAATTATCACCTCATCTGATGTGAAATCAAAAGACACCATTCCTTTTTTTTCATGCAGGTTTTTCTGTATTAAACAAATGGCAAAACTCATCAGGTTTGAGACCCAAACGCGTGCGTTATCCACAGAATCCATCACGTTTGTCGATTAGAAAATGATGCTTTTTGCATGCATTGTATTAATAAACATGTTTGAAATAGACCCAAGTGAGGAAAATGTTATTTCGAGTAATCTTACCTGATAACAGCCGCCCACTTCTGAAGCAAACAATGCGGACTATCCGAGTGAGGTCAGTCTCAGAGACTGCGCACATGAGAAGAGCGGCTGGCCGTGTTCATTCAAACGCTCGTGCACATCACAAGCCACACACTCTTTTCCTGATTTTCCTTTCAGCAGACGCCTCTGAGCTTTGCGTGGAGCCATCTTTACTTATTTCACACCCGTGATACCTTACTGTGGAAACCTGAGTGGTGAGATGTGATCAGAAGCTAAAGATCTGCACCACTTTTCAAAAGAAACCGGTGCGAGATCAAGGTAAGGATGCAGCCAAAAGATTTGGGGGTTACAAAATGCACAAGTTTTTCAATAATCTGTAACCCGATCTCATGAAAGTGCGTATAAATAGTACGCCAAATAAAAACCAAAACTCGTGGTATTGATACGCAAAAATGGACTTTGGCGTGCTACGCGATGGGTAGGTTTAGGGTTGTGGGGTAGATGCGTATCATATGCACGCGAAAACTGCGTATTATATGCACGCCAAACACATGCGTATCATATGCACGCCAAAGTCCATTTTTGCGTATCAATACCACGAGTTTTCGTTTTTACTTGGCATACTTTTTATACGCTTTTTCATGAGACCGGGCTCAGAAAAACATACTGATCCATCACTTTTCTGAATATTGAGGCCTCATTCAGAGTAGAACAAACTTGCATATAGAGCTGGATTTAAGACAAAACCAAACAAATCCAGTTCAGTTTAGTGGTCTCACAACACTATAAACATTCTACACTCTCAAAAATGGTACAATGCTGTCATTGGGGCGGCTCCCATAAAGCTAAAAGGTACATCTTTGTATTTTATTTACTCCTACATATTAGTGCCTTAAAGGTGCATATTAGTACTTTAAAAGTAGCCTACATGTCAGTAGGCTACCTAAAGTGTATTAGTGTTTTCTTGAAAGGGTACCGCGCCAGTGTATCATGAGTTACGAGCAGCTCACTAGGTTTGTAAAACTTCACTAGATCTTCGTATGCTTTAAAAAAATCACTTTTATAATCTATAACCATAAAAACATCAGTAATGAAAAATTCTGTAAACCACACTGTAGTCTGGAGCAAAAAAATATATGCGTCCACAAGTGTTTTGTGTGTGTGTGTGTGTGTGTGTGTGAGAGAGAGAGAGAGAGAGAGAGAGAGAGAGAGAGAGAGAAAGAGGTTAAAATGTGCATTTGCAAGTATTGTGTTGTCTATATGATATATGAGCATGTTATGTGTGAATTAGTGTTATTCAAGTGTTCAATATATAAAATATAGTCTTTTTCAATATCCTTTATAAATGGTTTTGAATCTCTTTAATATGTTGGAACTTCCATTTAAAAGGAGTACAGATGAAATATAAACTGTCCAGGAGCTTTGGTGCACAATCATGTCACAGGACTTGGCCTGATCAAAGCATTTACAGTAGGCTACTTCACATTTTACCCAGGCAATAAATGTTTACATTATTTCATGGTAGAAAGCTAGAGTTGGTTTTCATAGTATAAAAAAAAGCATAAAATGGATTATATGCAATAAGTGTCAGTGTGCACAGACAAGAAACATATGCATTAAAATAGACAAGTGTGGAAAATTCTGGCAAGTCTGCTGAGAATGAGTCACTCCAGGAAGATCGTTTGAGAAGCTTGAAGGCCCGTGGGGAAAAGCTGTTCTTGAGTCTTTTTGTCTTTGCATGGATGCTTCTGATGACATTAATTGTTGTTATGCTTTGTGCACTGAAGAACATTAACACCAAGAGATTTTTAGCACCAGTAAAAGAGTGCATGCCAGCTGAGATCTCTTTAATATCTCTAGTGTTTCTCCTTGACAGAAATTTGGTTACCTGAACATCCAATGGAATCTCCTGCTTCTCATATTTTTCTCTTGAGAAAAATACTCTATAATGCACACATTTGTCTCCTCTAAAGTTTCAGGAAAGATCTCAACAACATCACAATGTTCTCAGATTTTTACAGACTCTAATGCTCTCACATTTGTCTTCTCTAATGTTTTACAAGAGATCTTAACTTTCCTTCCAAGACAAATATCATTCCTGGTGTGAGACCTAATATTCTGACCAGACATCCTGTAGCCATCCAATTAATCCAAAACTGAGTTAGATAAGAGTAGTAAGCAGTTTTTTTTCAATCTGACTCAGAGAACAAAAGATGTGCCCTCTGCACCTAAACTGTTTATTTGACATTGTTTAGCATAAAAAGTGTTTTTTACACAGTGATTTAACAGAGGAAAACATGACCTATATTTGCATGCAAAAATGGGGTTTGCAAGAGAAACTATGCATGCTAAACAAACAAAGATATAAGGTTATGCAGCAACCATGAAACACTGGTACACTTGTGTTACAGTGGTTAGATAATAAAGTATTCTCCTACACTTATTTATGACTTCTGGATTTTTACAGACTCTAATGCTCTCACATTTGTCTTCTCTAATGTTTTACAAGAGATCTTAACTTTCCTTCCAAGACAAATATCATTCCTGGTGTGAGACCTAATATTCTGACCAGACATCCTGTAGCCATCCAATTAATCCAAAACTGAGTTAGATAAGAGTAGTAAGCAGTTTTTTTTCAATCTGACTCAGAGAACAAAAGATGTGCCCTCTGCACCTAAACTGTTTATTTGACATTGTTTAGCATAAAAAGTGTTTTTTACACAGTGATTTAACAGAGGAAAACATGACCTATATTTTACTGCACAAATGGGGTTTGCAAGAGAAACTATGCATGCTAAACAAACAAAGATATAAAATTATGCAGCAACCATGAAACACTGGTACACTTGTGTTACAGTGGTTAGATAATAAAGTATTCTCCTACACTTATTTATGACTTCTGTAGTGTGTTTGTAAAATGTGCTGCATATACAATGCAAAGCATTGGAGATTTAATTTAATCTAGTAACCCATGATATTCTAATATGCATACAAATCCCAAAAAATGTAATCAAAGACAAACTTCAGAACAATAAAATTATTTGAAAGAAATTACTGCAAGTCAATAAGGAAATCTCTCATGCATTCTCAATTTTGACTCCTTTTCTCTCAGAACTTTCTAGGAGTTTTAGGAGAAACATCTGAGAGAAACACTGTTCATGCTCAAGTCTTCTGAGCTTAGGAAAAGCTTCAGTTTGTACATGTGGACTGTACATTCTGGTGCAGAGTTTGCTTTAATGCAGATGTGTTATAATGCCAATTTAAATGGTAAAACTCTTCTGCTTAAATATGTCCCAGCATTCAAATTCAATAATTCAGCTTGCCATGGCACAATGCAAAGGGCACATTGCAATGAGGTTTAGACCCAGTGGCTGAAATATGTCACTAAAATAAACTACAAAAAAATCCTATTTCTGTAAACATGTAGTGTTTAATCATTTCAAATTGAGTTTTTCTGTGTTGTGAAAAATTTCAAACCTTGTTACATGCAGGTCATGTTACAAGGTTGTGATTTAAACAACAATGCCCACAAAACTCAACAGTGCAACTATGGTGTCCTGACTCGCAAAAGATGAAACCAATACCTTCATGTCCTTTTCTTTCTCAAGGTCCCAATATTAAAGCTGCCACTTCATGATTTTAAGGGTGTGCCTGTCTCCTAATACATCATCGCTTCCTCATTCTTCTCCTTTAGTCGGTCATAGCGATGGATCGCTCCTATCCAGTCATCTATCCACCATAATAAAACAGCTTTAGTAAGGCTAGGGATGAACCTAGGGCTGGACAATATTATGCAGCAACCATGAAACACTGGTACACTTGTGTTACAGTGGTTAGATAATAAAGTATTCTCCTACACTTATTTATGACTTCTGTAGTGTGTTTGTAAAATGTGCTGCATATACAATGCAAAGCATTGGAGATTTAATTTAATCTAGTAACCCATGATATTCTAATATGCATACAAATCCCAAAAAATGTAATCAAAGACAAACTTCAGAACAATAAAATTATTTGAAAGAAATTACTGCAAGTCAATAAGGAAATCTCTCATGCATTCTCAATTTTGACTCCTTTTCTCTCAGAACTTTCTAGGAGTTTTAGGAGAAACATCTGAGAGAAACACTGTTCATGCTCAAGTCTTCTGAGCTTAGGAAAAGCTTCAGTTTGTACATGTGGACTGTACATTCTGGTGCAGAGTTTGCTTTAATGCAGATGTGTTATAATGCCAATTTAAATGGTAAAACTCTTCTGCTTAAATATGTCCCAGCATTCAAATTCAATAATTCAGCTTGCCATGTCACAATGCAAAGGGCACATTGCAATGAGGTTTAGACCCAGTGGCTGAAATATGTCACTAAAATAAACTACAAAAAATCCTATTTTCTGTAACATGTAGTGTTTAATCATTTCAAATTGAGTTTTTCTGTGTTGTGAAAAATTTCAAACCTTGTTACATGCAGGTCATGTTACAAGGTTGTGATTTAAACAACAATGCCCACAAAACTCAACAGTGCAACTATGGTGTCCTGACTCGCAAAAGATGAAACCAATACCTTCATGTCCTTTTCTTTCTCAAGATCCCAATATTAAAGCTGCCACTTCATGATCTTAAGGGTGTGCCTGTCTCCTAATACATCATCGCTTCCTCATTCTTCTCCTTTAGTCGGTCATAGCGATGGATCGCTCCTATCCAGTCATCTATCCACCATAATAAAACAGCTTTAGTAAGGCTAGGGATGAACCTAGGGCTGGAAAATAAATCAATATCAATATGTATCGCGATATAATTTTTTTCAATAACGGTGATATGATTTTTAAACACATTTCCGATATTTCGATATACATTACCAGTTTCCCATACATTGATTTATTTGTGCCGTTTGACTGGGAAAGAAATTATAGAAATTATACTTTTATTTAGCAAGGATGCTTAAAATTGATCAAAAGTGATGATAAAGGCATTTATAATGTTACAAAAGATTTCTATTTCAGATAAATAGTGTTCATATCGATATCGGAATGATATCGTATCGACCGAAATTAAGAAATATATCGTGATATCAATTTTGGCCATATCGTCCAGCCCTAGATGAACCCCAAACCAGCATATGAATTGCCTTTGTCATTCTGTGCCGTGTGTCAATGAATTGTATACTGTATTCCATAATACCCTGATTTTTACAATAGAGAGACCAACTAGTCAAAATGTATTTATTGCAACTCATCATAATTCAATAATGACTATCTAAAATATAATTATGAATAGTCAAACCAAAGCTTTAAATGATAATACAGCTTGCCATATACAGTGCCTGCCAGATATGAGAGAAACATCATCATCATACTGTAAGAAACATCTCTATACTGTAAAATAGCACAAAGCGGTCATACTTCATTACTATGTCTTATAATATACGACCTAAAATCCAACCAAAAAGTCCAAAGTTGTTTCTAAAACCTGGCAACATAAACACATTTGGTTACAGACTGGACTAAAATCATGTGCTGCATTGCAATGTAACAGCCAGTGTTGGGTGTAATGCATTAAGTAATTATTTACTGCTATTTAATGACTTTTCCTTTGAAAAAGTAAAGGAGTACTCTTAATGTCATGTCTATCCTTGTATTGTCGAGGTTGATATGGGATTTAGAAGATAATTATTAATAAGTAGCCTAATGCCATTCTTTAAGATAGTAATTAGCACAGTAATGCAATTACTGTTGAAGATTAGTAGCTAGTAATTACTTGCTTTTTAGAGTAACTTACCCAACACTGCCAAAGTTATTTAGAAATTTGCTGTAATGAAGAAGTGAAACAATGCGTTAACAAAATTTTTAATTGTGGTATCATGAGCTTTTTAATGAACTTTAATCGGTTCATTGAACTGCAAACCCTCGGTAAAAACGGAGTTTGGATGATTTCGGGTCATGAAAAACCTGCACCATTTTGCCTCCTCATTAAATCAGAACAAAGGAGTTCTCAGGTTAGCTTTCTCATCCACTCACCGGACACTTCAGCATCTCCTCTCTTTTATTGGATCAAGTGGACATCAGAGAAACGCTTTGAACGTTGTTTCATGAGTAGCGACGGGACACTGGTTCCGCGTTATCAGTCACTCTGCCGTCAAGAGCGCGCTCGGGACAATGAGAAACCAATCAACTTCAGCTTAAGCGCGCTGATGTGTGAAATCAACACGTTTTTTCAATTTCACTTTGCACTAAGAACACATATATCAAGGCCAGCAGATGGATTCAAGAGCAAAAAGTCGCCAAAAAACATTTTGGTGTGCGTTGTCTTTACTGACTATTCTTACAAATGCGTCATCGTAAATCATTTTAATTCCATTAAAGATGGAAGTCTGGATTGTGAGTGCAAGAAATGAAATCATGCATTCCAGAAATTATGCTTCATGCTTTTTTTTCCCTGCTTGCATCATAATTGAATATAATTATATAATTCACATAATTTGTAACATTTACATCAGTTTTTCCACCATTTGCATGACATCATTATAAATTATTATGCTCATAGTCATTAACCAGGTGTTTTCAACATTTAGAGAATCAAGCCCACTACATAAATCTGTATTTCTGTTTCTGTATTAACTGTGCATCCTGTAACAATTTGACTACATTCATTGTCCTACTTGTCCTAGAGAGGTTTGCTTATATTTGTTTGGACATTCCTTGATAATCATGATGTTGAATTTTACCTCTGCTGGTAGGATGCGTTTCTCTATAATAACATTGTGCCGGGTTGGGAGTAAGTTGCTTATATACAGGTCATATGATCGTGGACTTCAGGAGAAACCCCCCTGCACTCCCCCCACTCACCATCATGGACAGCACTGTGGCTGCAGTGGAGTCATTCAGGTTCCTGGGCACCACTATCTCTCAGGACCTGAAGTGGGACACTCACATAGACTCCACTGTTAAAAAGCCCAGCAGAGGTTGTACTTCCGTCGCCAACTGAGGAAATTCAACCTGCCACAGGAGCTGCTGAAGCAGTTCTACTCAGCCATCATTGAGTCTGTTCTGTGCACTTCAATAACTGTCTGGTTTGGTTCAGCTACAAAATCTAATAAATGACTAAATAAAAAAAATAAATGACTAAATAAAATCAGACATCAGAAGACTACAGAGAACGGTTCGGACTGCTGAAAGGATTATTGGTTCTGATTCAGATTCTGATTCTGATAAGCAAATAAATCCTTGAGTCAAGTCTCAAGTTGCAGTGCACAAAATAAAACAAGACAAGTCAAGGCTATGGCTCACCTCAAGCAAGTCGTGTTGAGTCCTGCGGAGAAAGTCACTGTAACAACTCAAGTTTGAGAAATACTGGTTAATCAGTTCTGGCAATTTTGTGGGATGAGAAAAAAAGATAGCCGTTGCTTGTGTGCACAGCAGATGATATATATAAAAAAAATTTTTTTAAGTAATTTACCAGGTGTAATGTGTAAAAGCGGCTGTTCTGTCTGGCAGAATGTCAAAAGAATTAAAGGGTTAGTTCACCCAAAAATGAAAATTAGCCCATAAATTAATCCCCCTCAAGGCATCCTAGGTGTATATGACTTTCTTCTTTCAGACGAATCCAGTCGGAGTTATATTAAAAATTGTCTTTGATCTTTCAAGCTGTTTAATGCCACTCAGCAGGTGTTGCATGCATCCGTCCAAAAGTAGTTAAATAAAAAGCGCCCATCCATAAAAAAAAGTGTCTCACACGGCTCCGGGGGGGGGGGGGGAACAAAGGCGTCCTGTAGCGAATCGATGCGTTTTTGTAAGAATAGTATCCATATTCAAAACATAATAATCACTTTAATGTAGCTTGCGCCAGCAGTTGTACACGGAAGCTCCGGGCGGATGACGTATGAGTTCAGCATTAAACCCAAAAGTTGGTGAGCCAAATTGAAAAAAGGAAGATGCTATAAACAAATGGACATCGAAAAGGAAGAAATAATCACTCGTTCCCCAAAGAAAGGCATCCAAAGAAAAGAAAATGGTAACTCAGAAGTTACCCACCTACTCTTCAAAGCACCCACGGGACTCCAAAAGCAAGTGTCACTCACCTTCAACCTCATCTAAAACAAAATTACTCTCAGTGCAAAAGGCCACTCAGTCCAAACACATGTCTGTAACTAAATCAGAAGCAAGGACACTTCAAAAAAGAGGTAAAAAAGAAAAAGCCACACAAGGAAAAACAAATTCGAACCCTGAAACCATGATGAGTGAAGAGACAATTATTTAATGCATGAACAGACTGAAAAGTGTGCATTAAATGTGCATTAAGTGTCAGAAGGTCACAATTATCAAGTGAGATTCTTGCTCTTTTATACACAGTCTGTAGTGACTTTTACAATGTAGTTTAAGCAGGTGCCATTTAATATAATTATAAAAACGATACTAAGCAATGATACTTAATGTTTTTAAATGTATATTTACCGACAACCTCAGTATACGCACATACACTTATTTGCATGTTCTAATGCTGTGATTAATAAAAAGTAAATGACTCAATGAATTGCAATAGCTTCTGTATTTTAATTTGGACTTAGTTTACAAATTAAATATAATGTTAAAGTGAATGTAAGTTTTATTGTATCTGCACAATTTAAACATTCCTAAAACGAGAAAAAGTCCAGATTGTGGTGGGCGACACTGCTAAACTTGTAGGGGCTGCGTCTGAACCACGGCCCAGATTTGGGTTTCACTGATATACAGTATTTCAAAATTAGGTGTTTAAGAATATATTGGCTCAGTAATATTAAATAATATAACAGTTGCTACAATAAAAGGGTTTTTGCAGAATACATTTGACGATATTAATGTACCGTAGTTCTGTGATTATGCTGTATATGGTAATTCAATGAGGACAAAATTTGGCATGACATATTGTCAAGGAAATAAATAAAGCATTTTACAAGCAACATTGCAAACATTCTCTCAGAGTTTCAGATATTTAACAGTTACACAAGCAATAGATAACATCTCAGGTTACTTGTGTAACCATGGTTCCCTGAGGGGAACGAGACACTGCGTCCTCTAGGGGTCGCTATGGGGAACGCCTCGTCGTGACCCGTGTCTGAAGCCTACATTGAAAAAACACCAACTTGTTTGGCCGGCGACAGCCATGACGTCACTACCGTCGCGACTAGTACAGTGAATGATGTGCGCTACCGGCGCCTATTTTGTACTAGTCGCGACGGTAGTGACGTCATGGCTGTCGCCGGCCAAACAAGTTGGTGTTTTTTCAATGTAGGCTTCAGACACGGGTCACGACGAGGCGTTCCCCATAGCGACCCCTAGAGGACGCAGTTCGAAGTTCCACGAAAGGGAACACACAGCTATTTACAGCTGAGAATACTACACTCATAATATATAGCTGACAGCATCATCAGATTAATTTAAGATTAAATGACTTAAAGTAAATTAAATGGATGCTCTGTCCTGCCTGGGTCGCCGTGATTTTGCCAAGTAAGACATGTTCCTGGATCAACATCTTTTGTTGATCCTGGATCAACATTACTGTCCAAAAATGTGGACTTAACCCAATCCCTACCCCTAAACCTAACCTTACCCATAATTTATTCCTAAAATCAGAGGGTTCAAATGATAGCTGAGGTTGATTGGAATGATGTTCCAGGATCAACAAGGATGTTGTACTTGGTGAAATCACGCTCACTGTCCTGCCTGCTCCGCCCTGGCTTCCTGCTCTGCCGGCTCCACCTTGGTCTCTGGCTCCGCCCTGGTTCCCTAATCCTTCATGGTTGCTCCACAGACCAGGTCCTCCACTGCTCCATGGTCCAGGCCCACCTCTGCTCTACAGTCCATAGTTTCGTCATTGCTCCACGCTCCAGACCTACCCTTGCTCCACAGCCCAGGGCCGCTGCAACGGATTGCACTGTTCCACAATCCGTTTTTTTTTCTTTTTCGATTGTGTCATGTAACCCCTTTGTTTGATATTTATAGACTTCATGTTTCATTGTCCATTGTCTAGCTTTGTTCCCTGTGGTGAGTTTGTTTTCATGGTCATGGTCATTTCATGTTTCTAGTCAAGCCAAGGCTGCTTTTGATTGTATTTGTTCATGTTTGGAATAAACTGCACTTGGGTTCACTTCAACTCGCCTCAGTGGACTGTTACACTTTGAAAGAAGATGGCCAAACAAATACACCCCAGATTTTTAATTTTTTTTGCTTTATAAAATCCACTGTGCATTGTTTGCAGGTAATGATAAAAACTTTAAATAAAAAGAAATGTGGCAATATATTCAAAATGTACTCATGTTGTGTTTAAACTGTGCATGTGTTTTTGTGTGCAACTGTGCAAAAAAGTTTATTGTGCATCACGTCTGAGAACTGCATCTATTCTTTTCCACAAATTCTAAACTGCATTTTGCAGTTTGTGGATTCCTCCAGCAGATGCCATCAAAATACATGTTGTAAATCTAGAGTAACAAAATGATTTAATTAGTCCTGGAAGTAATTAGTCTTGAAGAGAAAGGGGGGAGAGAAACATTTAAGTCAAAAAAAGTTTAATTGCATGCTTATTTTTGTTTGTTGGTTTCAAACCCAGAGCCACACAATCCTAATTAAAATAATAATTGTGTCCTCCTAAAATGTCAGTATCATTATATTTTTGTTATCGGTCTTGTTTAAAAAAGTGAATGTAATAAAAGAGTCAAGTACATAATGAAGATGATGTTAACTGAAAGGTTGAACTGTGTTCTTAGGAAAAGGGCATTTATCTCAAACGCCAAGTCAGGGAAAGAATGTCACAATTTTATTATATAGCTTGCCAAGTATTAATGAATTACCATTTCTGCAATGGTTTGATAAAACAATGTTTTGATAAATCTATAAAGTACATGCAACTGCTGGAGCCACTTTAACTTGACGTGAATATTTCCTAGGCCTAATTGTAGAAAGCACTCATTTTTAACAAAATTATTACAGACCGTTGTTATATATACAGTTGATATGAAGGGAAAATAATTCCAATTTGTATTAACATAACATGGGGATAGACATTTATGAAACATCCAAGACACTCATACTGCTGTCACATCTCCAAAAAAACAGTCGAGGTTACCAACCTCGCAGCAGTTTCCTTCTGCTAAAATATTTGATACTTTTGATATGCTGTCTGACAGAAACTTGGCCTAAACTAGACTACTATGAGCATAATCCTCGCCTGTGTAACTCCTCTTTCCCGGGTCCTCTCCGCCGCACCTTGTTCTCGTTCCGAGTGGGTCTCGAGCCCGGGTCTCCGGCATGGGAGGCGGACGCACTAACAAGGAGGCTAAAGACTGCAGCCTCTAGCGTCAGTCGCTAGTGCGTCTCTTGAGATCAGGGTGTGAGGTCTACCTGCACAGCCACCTACTCGCTGGCCTCTGTTACACTCACCCCCCTAAACCTCACTCCCATCCGGGTCACGGCACCAATGTAACCCCTCGCTCCCGGGTCCTCACCGCCACACCTCGTTCT
>NW_015634038.1:319576-345426 GCF_001515625.1 Sinocyclocheilus rhinocerous | reverse complement strand
GCCTCTAGCATCAGACGCAAGTGCGTCTCTTGAGATCAGGGGAGTGAGCTTTACCTGCACAGCACCTACTCGCTGGCCTCTGTTACACTCACCCCCCTAAACCTCACTCCCATCCGGGTCACGGCACCAATGTAACTCCTCTCTCCCGGGTCCTCTCTGCCACACCTCGTTCTCGTTCCGAGTGGGTCTCGAACCCGGGTCTCCGGCATGGTAGGCAGACGCACTACCATGCCGGAGGCTAAAGACTGCAGGCTCTAGTGTCAGTCGCTAGTGCGTCTCTTGAGATCAGGGGAGTGAGGTTTACCTGCACAGCACCTACTCGCTGGCATCCGTTACACCTGCAGTGTCAGGAAATAAGTGTTGCATGCAATTTACTGCGCTATGCTTGGTATTACTCATACAGCAAGATAAACACTTTGTTCATTTGAAGTTCTCGCCAGATGGATTTTCTCAAAGACAGCAGATGATAACACCACGGTATTACATTCAGTGATCAGCTTCATTCCTTTACTGCTATAGAACGAGCTTACAATATGTATTACAGCCTCCAAATGATCAACATCTCCTAAAATGTGGCCTTTCAGCCTTTAAGTCACTTAAACCTAATTTGAGTTAGCAAACCCATTCCATTCATGTCAAAAAGTCCAAGAAAAATCTGACTGACCGCTGACCGCCAGTTATTTTTACAAGGTTTGCATGAAGTAGTAATGTAGTAAGACAGTGATATTTAAAGGCCAAATTCAGTATACACCTTATTGATGATGCATAGTTTGCACAGGCAAGCAAATTAACCCAGAATATAAACACAATGTACAAAGTTTCACATTAAATGTTTTCCCATAGCAAACCGTTATAAAGAAAATACTTAACCATTTAGCGCATTGCGTTCATATTCCGAGCTCACCTGCTTGCCTGAATAAAGTGTTTTCACATTAAACGTTTTAGAATGTCATGCAGTTTTTAATTGAAATATTGCGGTGAGTGTTTTATATGTATAGCAAATGGCCAAAACTTGCATTTTGTTCGCAAATCTAAAATAGACTAAATGTGAACATGCATTTACTCATCTCACTTGCACAAAAACAGATTCAGTATTGCTCAAAATGAATCAAATCAGTGAAATGCAAACTCAGAATATGACGCAAACCTGCAATAATTTAAATACGCTAAATAACACAAATATCCTTTATGCATTTAATCTCATTTTATTAACCAGTGTCTTTGCTGCTGACCTTCAATGATCCAATTCAACCATACTAAGTGAAAATGACTTTAGATAAACATAACATTTACTTCCTTTTTTTATCGCTGAAAAGAGAAAAAATGAGCCCAGCAGATGAGAAAAAGTAATGCAAAAGTAACGTAACGCATTACTTTCCATAAAAAGTAACGAAGTAACTCAATATCGTAATGCATTACTTTTAAAAACATTTCCCCCAACACTGAATACGTCTATAGGACGTTTCTATTTGAATTAATAAATGTAAATGTTTCCTATTAGATGTCAAATAGACGTTTAGAAGATGTCTATGATTTAGAATGCATGTCAAACTGACATCTTATAGACGTCTATCAGATGCATTCCAGATGAAGAGATCTTTAACAGGCATCTTGAAGATGTACGTGTGCCTACATTTATGCTTTGGATTGCTATAATCCGGCCGGTGTTTATCTTAAATGGGTCATAACAACACAGGTCTCCCTGACATGGCTGCATCAACACTATTGCGTTCCTGAAACCATGCACATTTGGGCGGCATTATGCTAATATTTCCACATCGTGACGTAGAGGAAACCACATGTTTAATACAATGCCTGTAATTGTCTATATAACTGTAACTGTAGTTATGATAGTGTCATTTCCCCCCCCCCCCAACACAATACAACACAACACAACACAACACAAATGTTGTCCTAACCACACAATGTCATTTTCCTTTTGTTAAGTAACGAATAGTCGCGTTAAACTGCGATTGTAGTCACATAGTCACGGCTAAAGGTCGTTGTTAGGCGACATACTATCGATGTGTCCCAATTCGCACACCATCCACCCTAAATAGTATCCGAGATTAGAATTAGTGTGCCCTAGATAGTATAGTGGCTCACTGGATTTGTGTGGACTAAGCTTCTCTTATGATTCAGACACAGATGCTTCCTTTAATATCTTGTGTATTATATGCATCTTACATTGGATAAACACTAGCTGTGTCCCAAATGATGCACTACGCACTGTGTACTCCATCTTTTAGATGCCACAGACCCCCAAATATGATCATCCTTGTACCCCATCCTAAAATTTAAAAGATCTCTATATAGTTTCTTGCATGGAGACCCAATTTATATAGTGAAAAATGCATTAAATATTACTTTGAAAATGAGTTACGTTATTACGTTTGACATTGTTACTGATTATAGTACTTTACGGTTTGATATTTATTTACTTAATTACTAAATTATGTGCTTATTTGGTTTAATCAACTATTTATTTCTTTTAGTCTTTTTATTATTTATTTATTTTTACATTGTTTGAACCCAGGCTCCAGTTTGAAAATCGCTACTCTACCGTCTGGTGCACACTTCGGTTTTTCTGGTTAATTAAGTGCACCATCCGGGTATTTGAAGTGCACTTTACTTGCATAAAGTCTCACACTATGCATACTACAAAATAGCATAGAATAGTATGCAAACTGAGAGATGCATCTACTTTCAGAGCCCCGTCTCAATACCAGACTTATGGTCTTTGCACTTGACCACATGTTGTTTTTTTCCTCTTGTTTGTTGCCTTCTTGCTGTTTCAGTGTTTGCCATACAAATGTCATTGTGCACTTCCAGTCTGTTGCATGTCTTTATTTTGATCACATACAGCTTGATGAATGCCAATTATTTTATCCGATTTTTTAAAACGTGATTCTACAGGTGGAAAAGCACACAGGTAGCAACACTGAATCTTTTGATTCAGTTTTTTTTCTTTAAAGTGAAAAGTTCCGAGCAAAGAACAAAGTGACATCAATGAGTCTAAAGTCTGATGTATGAAAACAATGCAAACTGCAAGATTAGAAAGGGCGATTATAATGTAATTTCCCTATATTCAGCATAGATGTCGAAACACTAAAACACAAACTACTAAACAAATGTCTAAACAATGGATCTTGCAGCATAGGGTGAAGTTGGTACATTAAGAAACAATGATTTGGGACAAATATAAAGTAATCAAATTGAAAACTTTGTGAAATTTTTGGACGCTCTGTGTCGTCGGCTGGACGGTGTTCAGTGTCATTTGTTGTGAATTGGACTAAACCGGGTGCTTTAGTGTGCAGCTTGTAAAGGGAAAGACGTGTTGTGTTGTGCTGTTCATCACTGAAGGTCATGAGTCAGATGTTTATTGAGTAAATGGATCTTGCAGCATAGGGTGAAGTTGGTACATTAAGAAACAATGATTTGGGACAAATATAAAGTAATCAAATTGAAAACTTTGTGAAATTTTTGGACGCTCTGTGTCGTCGGCTGGACGGTGTTCAGTGTCATTTGTTGTGAATTGGACTAAACCGGGTGCTTTAGTGTGCAGCTTGTAAAGAAAGATGTGTTGTTTTGTGCTGTTCATCACTGAAGGTCATGAGTCAGATGTTTATTGAGTAACGGAATAAACGTCTGTCTCAGTACTTTCAGTCATGTCCATCTTGAAATGAAGCAAGTTTTGAGTACTTCTTTTAACCTAAGCCAGTGGAACCAGGTCCTGTTGCCACGCACTGAGCAAATTACCTCAGAGTAATGGCTAGATTAATTACACATTTATATCAAATAATTATATATAGTTGCCAAGAAGGTTTACATTGATTGTACATGACTGTTCAAATATGGAAAAGATTGGAATTTTATGTATGGAATATGGAATATGGAATTTTTTGTTTGATTTGTTCCGTAGAAATGTGTATAATGTGAGATATATCATTATTAACCAACATTTTAAGAATATTGTGATATAGTTTATTGTGATAAAAACGTACCAACCACTAGTGTGGGTGTAATACTGTAATTAATAATGGTTTGTCTTTTAAATGATTTATGCGATTTATGTTTCACAGAATTTCTGTTTAGGGAACATGGTGAGCATCTATTTATTTAAGTACTACTGAGTGTCACATTTTCTCTTTTTTATCTATGCTGTTTAACTTTTAAAATATTGTAGGATATTTAAAAAAGGTTAAGTGTAAATATTATTGTAATAATTGCAACTGAAAAAAATGACTTACAAAATTATTATTTATCTGAACAAAGGCTATTATTTATATCGAAGACATTACTTTACAGTGGACATCTTTATACACACACACACACACACGTATAAATATATATATATATATACAGTGGCTTAACCAAATATATATATATATTTGGTTAAGCCAAGATTAATAATACTTTATAGTGGGCATCTTTACACACACACACACACACACATATATGTGTGTGTGTGTGTGTGTGTAAAGATGCCCACTATAAAGTATTATTAATCTTGGCTTAACCAAATATATATATATATTTGGTTAAGCCAAAATTAATAATTAATTTATTAAGAATTCAACCAATAATTTTGGGGATGTGTTGCCATTATTTTAATAATTTTCTATGTGATATACATACATATATATATATATATATATATATAGCCAAAACATACAAATATTAAATTGTGTGTGTAATTGTATATAATATATAAATTATATTCAATATATAAATGTTTGCACACACACACACACATATATATATATATTTGTTTCGGCCAATGAATTAATAAATAACAATAATTCAACTAATAATTTTGAGGATGTGTTCCTATTCTAGCTTTTAAAGGGGCCTACATACTTAGTCATTTAATTTTTTTCCTAAAGTGTCCACTTGAAATGTTAGATAAAATCCCTGAATGTGACAACATTGAAACAAGTAACTAATTTTAGATTAACCTGATGAAGGTCTTGTGCCAAAATATGCTTCAGGTTTTTCTATGCCATTCTGTGCTCTTGCAGATCTTGACCTTCGAGACCAAGAACCCAGCGGAGCTTGCCGAGCGCCTGCGAGCCGTCTGCGGAAACCAGAGCAACGCTTACACCAGACTTTTGGAGTACCGTCTCAATGCTCTGCGCGGACTATGGGGGGCGCAGCGACAGCTGGCCCTGGAGGAGCAGCAGGAGCATGACGGGGTCCTCCCAGGGAGCGCCGGAGGGGCCGACGAGGAGACGCTGGCCCTGCTTAAGCGACAGGGCTTCCTGCAGCCTCAACATCACCACCATCCTCACCACCCTCCGATGGCCGCCGGCACCGATCAGGCGCCGTTTACCTCACGCGTCGGCCTCCTGTTGGTCTTTCCACTACTGCAGTCGCAAACTCGGCACGACCCTGCGCTCTGCGGCGTCACCGCTGAGGTCCTGCTCGCGTGTCTGCGCGACTGCCAGCCGCTCAGCCTGGGCAAGGAGCCTGCAGACTGCCTTAATGGCCTGGAGAGGTTGCTTTGCTCCTGGTTGGAGGAGAGGAGTGAGCCGGAGGAAACGGCACAGGCGAGACCACTGCTCACCCAACAGCAGAGGCAGAACGCAGCAGCTGCTCTAGTGGCTCTATCATGTGCAAGGTAAGCGCAGCACAGCGGCTGTTCGTTTCCGGCCTTTATTCATAGCCTTTAGTCACTTTGCAATAGTTTGCAAAATCATTGTTTATTCATGTACTGGTCAGTTTTGAGATTTTGGGCTATTTTTAGTGATGCACCGATCAAACACCGAAACCGAAATTAAAGTTTTGATGCAGCTGGAAACCAAAACTGAAAATAAATTATATTTAATAATCAATTAATTGATCAAATTTTTGTAATAAATCAATGCTCAAATGCAAACATTTAAATTGCATATTGTGTCAACTTTTTAATGACAGAATTATGTTTCTACTCCAGTTTGTTGTTGAAATATAAACATTAAAAAAAAAAAAAAACTTGTTGCCAAATTTATTCAAACATACATTAAATAATGAAGACAACGGGTTGAGTAAAAATATAATGAATATGTAATATAGTGCATATATTTACCAAAATGCTTCTCTCTACAGTTTTTTTTTTCTAGCCGACTAAAGAGTTTGTGGACAGTGAATGTCTTCCTGAAGTAAATGTGATGTGGCATGTTGTTTACAAACTAATTTACTGATGTCTTTCTGTGGTTGAAACACTTGATTGAGTGATTACATGAGACATGATACATTTCAGTAAGTTGTTCTGTTTCTCTCAACACCTTCTTATATTCATTTCATATTTATTTGGTGCTATAACTAGTAGTAAAGAGGACGAGATGATCGGTTCCCCTGCTGTTTGAATTGATGTGCTACAGCGATCTGTCACACCTCAGTAAAGAGCGTCACAAACACATTTATTGTTTGTATTTTGTGATAAAATGGGCAGAATTTGAAAGCTGAGACTTTCAAATTTTGACTTTCTTATTAAAAGTAACCAAGCACAAAGCTTACTATGATTATTGGATGGCAGGTGCTACAAATAATGATTAGTGAAGTTCATGCAGCAGAAAACAGCATAGACTAAAAGATCGATCATGAGATTTAAGAGTAAAAACAAGAAATCATTATTGTTAAGTTTATCCAGTTGTGAGCACAAAAATAGACACTGAAACAGTCAAAATTCACCATCAGAGAAACACTAACTGTTTCAGTCAATGATTTCGGCCCTCCAAAACTATTTTGGCCAAAATTTTGTTGCATCACTAGTAGGGGAGTAACAGTTCTTGTTAAAAAATCAAACCATACCGTGCTCCACCCACGGAGTGGGACTAGTGGGAGTAAAACATCCAAAATAGACATTTAAGTGTTTATTTTATTACATTTTATGTATTTGTGTCTTTGGATTTCAATTACAATTCATATTTTTAAAGGATGAGTTTTTCTACACTTCGGCAGCACTTACATAAAACGTTACAGTTTTATTCCTATCTATATTCTGAAGGTTTTTACCACGGGGTTTGTTCATATCATTTACCTGATTTATATTCTATTTAATTTCTAAAAACAAGGTGATTTTTTTCTGTTGGCAATATTTTCTTATGGAGTGATAAAAATAGATCCAAAATCCCTAATATGTCAACAAAATGAAGATTTTTTAACCTGGCTTCATCGTATTTAATTAATAATGCCTCATTTCCATATTTAAACATAACATTTCTTAAAATTTGTACTACAAAGCAATTGTCTGGATGACAAAACTGGAGAATTATGATTATCTCTGGTAGTTAAAATTTATGTCTCTCAGTACAGTTGCCCCAGTTGTCAAGTATGGTACTCTTAATGTATGTCTGGCCCTTTTAAACTATCAGTTTTTCCAGTCAATCATAAATGGTAAGCTGAGACACACAGCACTTAAGTACTAAAGTGTCTCAGTGCTTCTCCTTCAAGCACTTTTGATCTGATATGTCTAGGAAGGAGTCTCTTTTGATTTCATCGCTATATGCATCACTATGTCAGTCAAGAAAGGAAGGAAAATACAGCAAGGAAACTCTGTTGCTCTGTCTGTGTTTGCAGGGGTTCCCTCAAAACGTTCATTCACACGGTCCACCTGCTGCAGAAACAGACAGACCTGGGTCAGCTTCCAGTGGCGGATGTTCTCCATAGGTGAGATGTGTCTAACTGTTACTGTCTGTGAAGACATATTAAACTGCTTCTGTTGGTAGTTAACTCTTATGAATGGTGCAGAATAAACAGGGTGGGAATTATTAACCAGTTTTAAAACTGTAACTTTTTTGGAGCTTGTTTGACATGATTTTTCAGAGTGCCAAACAGAAATTAAACAGCTTTGGTCATGTGACTGTTTACACCAGCTATATACACTGCCGGTTAAAAGTTAAGAGTAATTACGATTTTAAAAAAAATGTTTTTGAAAGAAGTCTCTTCTGCTCACTGAAGCTGCATTTATTTGATCAAAAGATAGTGAAATCAGTAATGTTGTGAAATATTATTACAATTTAAACTAACTGTTTTCTATGTGAATATGCCGTAAAAAAATTTTTCCCAAAAAATCAGCATCATTACTCCAGTCTTCAGCGCCACATGATCCTTCAGAAATCATTCTCACATGATGATTTGCTGCTCAGAAAAGCGTAAAAACCTCTCATTTGCAGACTGCTGCTTCTTGAGGGAGGTCCAGGCTCACCGTCCTGTCTGTTAGGGGCGAAACACAGTGTTTCGTGGGGCTTTGAGGACATGCTGCCCACGCCAGAGAGCAGCGCCGCTGGAGCAGAGAGCAAAGGTGAGGGAGAAATGATGGCTGACCAGTGTTTGTACCAGCGAGATGGCTCTAAAATGCCATTGCATGCAGCAGCATTAATATTTATCCTTATGGAAATGACTGGAAACCCATTAATTAGCAGGGGTGTCCACATACGTTTACTGTGTTGCTGTTTTTTTATAATACATTTCTGCTTGGGAATGAATCAAATATTTTGGCTGTGTGTCAGCCTCAACCCTTTGAACATGATAGCTGCGTCCCAATTCTAAGTAGGGATGGGCATTTTGGGAAATTTCTCCAGAGCTCAGGGCGCCGCCCAAAGTGCTGCTATAACCAATCAGGAAAAAAATAAAAAATAAAAAATTTCGATCATCGTTTACATGATCGATCATCGCTGTCACGGTCGAGTACTCGAGTACTCGATCACTGTTGCACATCCCTAATTCTAAGGCTGAATCCTTCAAAGGATGGGGACTTTAAAGGCCACGCCTTCGAAGGGTGCGAAGGTCGGACTGAGCGTTGTGAAATGGGACGGTCTGGTGTGCGAAGGACTGATCTTGTCCCGTTGATGAGTGGCAGTAGCGATTGTACTGGACTTTTTTGAAAGTGATTCAATAGTCTAAAAACTAAACAAGGTTCACAACCTGTTAAAATATGCTCACTTTGGTCCATTTATGTATGTAATAACAATTATAAACCATCTATAAAATCGCATCTCTGTAAGATATGTCAACATTTGAACAGCTTTACAGTTTTTTCTCACATTTGTATCGTTAGATATTCGAGAAATATTTAAAAGTGTAATCCGGCATTTTCTCTAAAAAAAAAACCCTGTCATCTTCGGCACGCAATGAATCTTGGATCCATCGGTTGTATCCTTCATTGCTCGGGAAACGAAGGATGCATTTCGAGGCCGCGTTTGAAGGAGCCTTCGGATTTGGACAGCCTTCGTCACACCGTGGTCACGCAATCGATCTTCAAATGCAGCCTTCGAAGGACACAATCTCTGACGCAGCTAAAAACAACAATTGAACACAACATTTGCCATAGGAGAAACTTTTTTTATTCAGTTTCAGAAATGCTACAACATACAGTACGTGGGGCCCTATGATTTCTGCAACGTGGACGGAATCGCAGGATCCAGTCACAAAAATGGAATGTTCAGTTAAACACGGAATGTCATGGAATTTGACAAATTTTGGATGAATAAATCAAAAGTAGGGTTTTACACTTAAATCGCGATATGGACTAGTGCCTGTGTAAACAGACTATGAAAAAATATGAAGCTATTTAACACCGTTCTCTCGCCAAAAAAAAAAAAAACACTTCACAAAGCTATTCTGCCTTTTTTTTTTTTTTTTTTTCTCTGTTTGGTCTTGATGACAACCTGTCAAAATACAAGTTTAGTTTTACTTAAAGAAATTGTAACAGAAATATATAACTATTGTACAGTAGAATGAACTTCTCAAATTAATAATAATAATAGTAATAAATGAATTTTAAATTATTTTTGAAGGAATATCACACATTTTATTTCAGATTTTACTTTTAACATAAACCTCTGTTGGGCAGCACTAATTTTTTTTTTTTTTATGCCTTAATTTGATTACCACCGTTTTTGGTAATAAAGCTGTATTAAATTATAATTCCTGGAAAATTAAAAGAGATTACTCCGAATTTGCTGAAAAAAACAACAAACAACCAACATTTTCTAGGGCCCTATTATTGTAAACATTTTAATAAATTCTTAGAAATTTGTATCAGTTTAATTGATTAGACATGCTTTTTGATTATTACAATTTGATTAAACCATTACAAAAAAAGTAAACCAAACAAAAAGAAAAAAAATGGTATTTGTGAAAAATAAAACTGAATGTGGGAAAAAAAATCTGATTTCATAGTCCATAAACATAATTTTGGTTTAACTTTGACTAAATTGTTGTTAAATTATAAAAGTGTAATTATTTAAATTAATTAGACATGCTTTATGATTATTATTTAGTTTACCATTAAAATAGAATTTAAATGAAAATTATAAAACGGAGAGTTCCGGACCTTGATTCTGATTGGTTGAGCCACGTTCAAAGCTTTTGTAAATTACTCTACAAACATACACCTTTGTTTGCCCCTTAGCTGTTATAAATTCACTGTAAACCACGGCTTCACGGGGCTTATAGCTTTCATTTAAATGAAAAAAAAAAAATCAAAAAAAATGGAAATGGACAAAAGTGGAATTTGGTAAAAAATGCAACGGATTTCATAGGGCCCTAAGCATACCAGTACAATCTCTGCTCCTACTTTGCTGTTGACTAGAAGTAATTTTTCCCTTTCAAAGTGAATTTGCGGTGCGTCTCTGCTGTCTTTGGCTCCTCAGACACTCTCTGTCATCTCTTTCTCTCTCTGTTTGCCCGTCTCAGACTCAGACCTGGGCCGCAGCCTGGCTACAGATGGTTTCTATCTCTACACGACAAACTCTTTTGGGAAGGGCTTAAGCAAGCTGGGCTCGGGGCAGCATGGGACGCTGAGGTAACTCTAAAACCACACGACCACCACTTCACCTCCTGCCCTGCTCTTCTGTTTGTGCCAGTGACCTCCAGGCCACTATTGTGCTCTTTCTACAGCTCCTGCTTTGTTCTGCTGCCTTTCTCATTTCTGCTCTGTGAGCAACTATGTTTGTTACACGTTTGGACCCTGTGAAATTTTGTTGTCGATGAACGTCAGTGTTTCATTCCTCTCTTAAATGTCAACTTCTTGCACCTCCTCAATCTTATGGGCGAATCTCATGAAGAAATGTCTTTGACATGTTTCAACCCAATTGTGACCCTGGAGCACAAAACCAGTCATCCAAATGAAGTTCTTAGCAATGTATATTACTAATCAAAAATTAAGTTTTAATATATTTACGGTAAGAAATTCATAAAACATCTTCATGGAACATGATCTTTACTTACTATCCTAATGATTTTTGGTATAAAAGAAAAATCAATAATTTTGACCCATACAATGTATTTTTGGCTATTGCTACAAATATACCCCAGCGACTTAAGACTGCTTTTGTGCTCCAGGGCCACATATTTTGCTTAAAGGAACTTTTCAACAGAACAGGGGAGACCGGGATGTTTGTAACAGTTTAACGGCTTAGAAATTGTAATCCTCCTGAAGTTACACTGGAAGTTAGTTTCTGTGCACAAATATCATTTATGAGGATTTCAGGACAGAAATTATTGTAAGGTATCTGAATTATAATTTGATTTGCGATCAGATTTTAAATAGCAGATGCTAAATAGCAAGTAGTGTACCTCTATCTGTATCAGCAGATTCTCGTTTAATTAGATATATAGCACTACAAACATTTATATAAATTAATGTATAACAATTACTACAACTCTAGAAAGAGTTTAGAAACCAAATAGGAAAAGTTGGTAGATTTTGTGCATTATTAACTGACCAGGATTTTGCTAACCTGATGGAGTATTGTGTGATTTATTATTATTATTATTTATATACTATTATAATATTTATTAATATTTTGAATTGGCTTTTATTTTTGTATTTTCAGTTTAAATTTTATTTTAAGCTTGTCATTTTGTTATGTGCTTTTGTCACTTTTATTATTTTTAATTCTACACTATTATAATATTTATTTTTAGATTTTTAACCTATACCTTGCTTAGTTAACCTTAGTTAATCCATTAACTAGTATTAACTAACAATGAGCAATACATTTGTTACAATATTTATGAATATTCAGGTTCATTAAATAATATTAACAGATTAACATTAACTATGAATAACGCTTTAGAAGAATTTTTCATTGTTAGTTCATGTTAACTAATGTAGTTAACTAAGGATTTATTGTTTATTGTAAAGTGTTGCCTAGTTTATTTACAATTTAAGCTTTTATCCAATTATATATTTAATTTCAGTTAATGGAAACTATTTATTTATTTATTTATTTATTTTTATAATAGTTTAGTTACCAATAACAGCACTGGATAGGAGCTTTCTTAGGTACTGAGAAGCTTGACCATTTAAAGCTTTATAAGTAATGAGCAGAATTTAGAAATGCATACGAAACTTAATATGTGACGTACAAACAGACACAGACACACACACAGACACACACACACACACACAGGGTTGTTTTTGTGAATTGTGGGGACATTCCATAGGCGTAATGTTTTTTTTGTTTTTTTTTTGCATCTTTTTAATCAACATTTTTAACAATTTACAACCTAAATTAAAAACAAATAAAGCACAGGCGTAATGGTTTTTATACTGTACATACCGTATTTTCTATTGCCCTACACCAACCCTACACCTAAACCTACCCCTTACAGGAAACTTTCTGCATTTTTAGATTTTCAAAAAAACTAATTCGGAATGATTTATAAGCCTTTTGAAATATGGGGACACTCAAAATGCCCTCATAAATCACCTTCTCGTTGTAATACCTATGTCATACCCATGTCATTATACAAATTTGTGTCCTCATAAATCACAAAAACGCGCTCACACACACACACACACACACACTCATTATGTATTTGAGTAGTTAACCCAAATTTTATGTATTTGTCTAATAGTTTCTCTCTCTCTCTCTACATATATATTGCATCTCTGTTTAAAAGCACCACTGCTAAAAATAATCAACTCCACTAATTGTCGACAATCCTGGCACATCTCTTTAACCTAAAACTTCTTCCTCTGCCCCTCCTCCCAGGGGTTTTGTGTACTGTCGGAACGAGGAACTGGAGGCGGGGTGGTTGGCACACAGCAGTGGCTTTTTGCTGCACCGTCCAGCTTCTTTTGACATCAAACCTCATCAGCTGTGCCACGTCATCGACCCCTTCACACTGCAGGTACGACCCCTGCATCTCAAACCATCATCCTGCACACTGCACTTTCACATTTACATCACATGTATGTGTTCTGTTATTTCTAATCCTATAAATATAAACAACTGGATTTTTTATAAGTATGCTCGAAAATGAAACAGTTGCATGATTTGTGGACATGCTTGTTGCGTTATTACTGATGCAATATGCATTTTGGAAAACATCTCATTTTGAGATGATGTTTCAGCACATGTGGGGTAATAAATAGATGCATAGTGTCAACTTTTTTGTTCGTAAAATTAAGATTATTTTGTTTGTTTGTTTCACGTATAGTGTATATATCCCCTCTAGGCTGTAGTTTCAGTTTAAGTTTGGACTTTGTTAACACATGTTATGCATTACTCCTGAAATGTTAATTACAAAAAGTTTTGACAAATTAAAATGATTGTGTCAGATAATGTCAGATTTCTTCTGAATTCTGCAAGTAGATTTCTCAAAGTTGCAAATGGTGGAAATTAAGCTTGAATCCTCAATGTGTCCCAAATTTTCTAACATTTAGATGTCAGTTAACCCCACCCCCCCACCAAAAAAACAACAAAAAAAAAAATATATATTTATGCTATCATATGCAAAACATTTAGACCAGCCAGATTTAATCAACATTTTTATCAAGTTATGGCAGTACTGCACTGCAGATTGAGTACCACAGTCAGCAGACCATAACCAAAATCTCTATCCTCACAATAATAATTATGAGAACAAGTAAACATTGCTGGCGTAATATTTGAACGGACAGATTAAAGGTCATCATTTAGTCTCCCTCATGTCATTCCAAGTTTTATATTACATTTCAGGTATTATATCCATTTTATGTATTGCGTCCTGTATGAATGGCCTGTAAAGAAGAAAACCTAAAATAAAATGCAATACATATGGCATGTTCTTGCATGGTACCTTTATTGAATCGTATCAGATGTGTAACATTTTTGATGATGTTATATATTGACTAGGCCCTTACAAATGCGTTATTTGTGGAAGCTTCTAGTTCCCCGTTTCTCTCTGTTGAAGGTTTCCCAAGTGGTAGCGATGCCGCTTCATCATTTCCCAGTGGGCAGCAGCTTGACCAGCCTGCGTCTGTGTTCTGACGGTACCTTCCTCTACTGGGTTTGGTCACCTGTCAGCATCAACGAGAAAACCCAGAAAGGCCACTCTGTCTTCATGGATGTCTTCCAGCTAACAGTATGAACTTGAGACTTACAGACTTACTGATTTCATTATGTTCTCTGTGCAGATTTATAGTTGCATTTATGGTTTTCTATTGCATGCAATAACTGAAGTTCACGTTAGCAAACTTATAAAAATGAGTACTTATTATAGTAAAAATAATACACTTTAAAATAATTTTATACTAAATGCAATTAGTTAAGAACTCAGTGCTTTTTTGACCTACTTAAAACAAAAAGTAAATTTTATATGCAATTTCATGATAACTTCTATTGTCTTTGAAATATGGTTAAAGTACTGCAGAATGTACTGACAGCTAAAATATACTTTAATGTTATTTCTATTGACAAGAAGTTCACTTTAGCAAACTTATAAAAAAAGAGTACTTATTATAGTAAAAATAATTCACTTTAAAAGAAAATACTTAAGTATGAACTGAATGCACTTAATTACATATTAAATTAAAATGTTTTAGTTCAAATTTATACTAAATGCAATTAGTTAAGATCTTAGTGCTTTTTTGACCCACTTAAAACAAACAGTACATTTTATATGCAATTTCACGATAACTTCTATTGTCTTTGAAATATGGTTAAAGTACTGCAGAATGTACTGACAGCTAAAATATACTTTAATGTTATTTCTATTGACACGAGTATGTAATATATTTAAATATATTTGTAATTACACATTTGTAATGATGATGCTGCAATTTAGTGCATATATTAATTCTAAATGTAATATTGAATAACAAACTGCAGTTAAAATGATAATCAAGTACTTTACATGTGCTTTAGTATGTTAGTCAACCCTTTCAAATAAGTGTACTTTAAAGCAGGACAAAAGATTATTAAAACATAATGATTTAAAAATGTAAGCTAACGTAAAACATTTAATTTGATATTATTGCAAAGTACCACTTTTTAAAAGTGTACTTAAGTGTGTTGAACTCACTTAGAGTTATTTAGTAGAATTTTGCCAGGAAATGTTTTAGAATTTTTATCACATGTTAATGTAAAAAATCTTGTGTGATATAGCTTGTGTTTGTTTGTTTGCTGGTTTTTATTGTATTTGTTGTACTTGTATTTTTTAAATTGTTTTTGCCATGAAAATAGCCTTTGATGCTGACATGGCATTAAATAAATATATACTATACTATACTTAAGTGTGTTAAGAAACGGTCATGAAAGTGTCTCTCTTTAAGTCACTTAAGTGGCCTTTTATTTCATTAATATTATATTACCTGCAAGTACAGCTTTTTTTAATATACCTTTAAAATTTGAAGTATAATGAAAGTGCACATTCAATACAATTAAGTGCACTTCTTTCACAAGGGAATTATCATAAATGTTGCAAGTAAATAAGTGTTCGATAAACCTTCATTTCACAAGTTCCCACTGTCTGTTTTTTTTTTTGTGTGTGTGTTTTCCAGACTGAGATGGGTCTGTGTGTGGCCAGTCCTATTCAGGATCGGGTAATCCTCTCGCGAAAGGAAGGCGAGTCATCGAAGTGTTTGAATGAGCTGCTCCTGAGCCGTATGTCCCGCTTTCGTGCCTCACACTCGTCCACGCTGGCTGCTCTCACCGGCTCCGCCATCACCAACCCCGTCAAAGAGGAGCAGTCGGGTAATGCTGCTGTATGTTGTTTGTGCCTCGCCTGTTCCCAAGCACCAGCTTCTTTGGCTTAGTTTCTATAATGGGAGCTGTTGTGAAAGAGAAGTGCACTTAATTTTATTGAATGTGCACTTGTAGTGTACTTCAAATATTAAAACTGAGGATGCACGATATTATTGGAACGTTATCGGAATCGACCGATAAAGGCTTAAAAAATGTATGCCGATAAGACGAATAACTCGCATGTGCTCTGGGTGTGTTAGGTTAGGTGTTTTATTTATTTAGGGAGTGCTGTAGGCCTACTTGTAATAAAATGAAAAGTAAAATACACAAATAACATTAAGATATAAATAAATCAGTAATCTCATAACATCACGAGTCTGTTTTGATTTAAAGGTTAGAAGCTATAGCTTACATGAATAAAGCAATGACACTTGCAAATTAAATAATTTAATATATACAGATTTATTCATATTTTTTCAAATGGATTATGAATACAAGGAGCTCTAAAATATTTTTAGAATTTTTACTGCTCTTTTGCTTTAGACCATCTATTGATGTTAAATCCACAAATAAAATGTTGAGGTTTCATCTGCATGTCAAAAAAACAAACAAACAAAAAACCCAGCAGAGATTGATTTTATTATAGTTATTTTCAAAGCTTTCAATGTACTCTCTTTAAAAAAAAAGAACTTTAATAAGATTTATTAGTTCTAACAAATACATTTGTGCTCAACCAAAATGAAAAATAATTTGATTAGCATTTCTGCACAGGAGAGACTTGGTGTTGTTTCTAGGGCTGTGTATCACCAGCAAAGTCACGATACGATACGTATCACGATACATAGGCCACGATACGATACATGACTGCACTGAATTTCACCTCAGCAGAATTTAGTAAAACAGCTGTTTATTAAACACTGCTTACTATAGTGCCATTTCTAACTATTGGCAGAGCAGGCAGTTGACCTCTGCATTATGAAGGGCCTCCATAACTGTACCACAGTACAATATAGGTAATGGCATATGTTTCATGTTTACATTGGGCACTCCCCACCAGGTACAATATTCTGATTGTTTGCATCTTGTTTTTAAGCCCATAAATAATAATGTACTTGTTCTAATAAATTTATATTGTAATGTACTCATTCTAATATATTTAAAAAATCATTTACATTGCTGGTAGGTTATCATTGCACAAATTAACACACTCTACAATTAAAAAAAAAATAATTAGATGAGTTCTAAACTAACGCGCTGTCTTCACTGTATCTAACGCACATTTATAGTTTGCATAATATATATGTGTGTGTTCTGTGTATATTTGTTATGTATATATAAATACACATTGACTAGCGACTATCGTTATATTGATTTGATGTCGTTTACAATCAACAGACGTTCAAGTGTTATTTTAGTGCCTGATGAACACCTGACCGGTCGAAATGTTGCACTGTGTAGATAAATTATTTTTCAGATCTCGAGTTCAGTATGCAGACTTTTATTTTTTATTTTTTCCCAGATAATGTTTTTCAGATAATGGGACCAATTTTGGGTTTTGGATGTGTACACCAACTGTGTATTTTTCATGTCAATTTAGGATCATTGAGATGCAATTAGATGCTATAGCCTATTATAGTTTTTATCAGTATTACATATTTTTTTATAAAATAACATTTTCGGTTTTGATTTTAGTTAGAGCATTTTAGCAGTTTTGTTGTGTGTCTTTGTCTTTTCTAAATATGTCCTTAAAGTTTTTATACATTTTTTAGTTTGAGTTGTTTCAGTACATCAAGTTAAATGAACACGAGAGAGTGTTTTTTTTTATGGTTTTAGCTTTAGTTAATTATAATAACCCTGGCAAATTGGAAAAGTTTAAATCGCAGTGTTGATCGTGGGCTCTTGTGGCTGTTTTTTTCTCTCATCCCAGTAGTCAACACAAGCTGTGGTCTGTCTATAAAAGCACTGAGGAAGACGCCGATGTACGTGTGTGGGACGTATCTGGTGATGCTGACGCCCGCTCCAGGTGTAGCTGGGAGCTCGGCCACACGCTCGCTGTTCGGTGGCTCCAGTGGCCTTTCTTCCCTCAAGAGTAAGATCTTTATACCCTAAACAATCATTTTAATTAAGCACTGTTTTATACTGATCTCTATCATGGCTAGTGTCAGAATGGTGATTAATCATTTAACGTTATCCATTCTTAACACCGCTGTTACCTAAGCAAATGCATAACAATTAAAGGGACAGCTCACCCAAAAATGATTGCATCAATTATTCACCCTCTTGTTGTTCCAAACCTAGTGAACTTTAATAAAGTCCATGCAATCCAGGAGTTATTTACATTGGAGCTTTTTTTGTTAAACATTCTCAAGCTCTTGTTACCATTTTCATTCCCTGCCTTGTGTTTTCTTTCCTAGTCTTGGCGTCTAGTTTGGTGTTTAACCTGGCCGACGGTCAGTTTAGCAGTCGTGCTGATCTGGTCGATGCTCCTGGAAGTTCTCTGGGGCGCGGAGCTCAGGTTGCAGGACTGGGTAAGAATCAGACATTTCCACACGTTAAGGTCCTTTCACACTTAACATGATGCAAAAAAGCTAATCGCATCTCAGACTAAATATGAACTGGGACTGTGACAGACATTGTTGTTGATCTATATTGTTACTCTTAAAAAAAAAAAAAGACATGAGCACAGATGCACATTTAAAATTTTCAGAATTTATGAAAAACATCACTTGAAAGACTTTATTTGATCAAAAACAACAGAAAAATCAAGGTTTTGACCAAATTCATGTTTTTTTTTTTTGTTTGTATCATAAAATAAAAGTGATAATAAAAATGATGGTGACACTTTCTATGAAGCCTGTATTTATAATGCATTGTAAGTTATAACCACAAATAGGTGTGTATATATATATACACTCACCGGCCACTTTATTAGGTACACCTGTTCAATTGCTTGGTAACACAAATTGCTAATCAGCCAATCACATGGCAGCAACTCAAAGCATTTAGGCATCTACAACTTTGATGAACTTTCTTGATCCGCTTCAAATGTTGACTACTGTGTGTGTATATATATATATATATATATATATATATATATTTATTTATAAGGTGTTATGCATGCATTATAGTGCATTAAGAATACTCTTATGATGCATTATAAATGCAGGCTTTATCTACTGTTATAATGCATCGTATTATTAAAAGTTATAACCACAAATAGGTAAGTATTATAATGTGTTGTAACTGTTGTTATGATTATTTATCAGATGATGCAACATATTATAAGGTTGTTTATAAAGCATTATGCATGCATTAAGAATACCCTTATGCATTATAAATATACAGGCTTCTTAGGAAGTGTTACAAAATGACAAAAGCGCATGACAAAATTGCTAAAATTGATCTAAAATAAACTGAAAATATAAAAGTAAACGCTAGATCAAAATATGAATAAATACTGTAATAGTATAAAATAACACTGCGTCACATTCAGGTTGTTATTTTTCCATGTTTTATGTCTTGGATTTATAGTTTTAATCTATATATATTTTTTTCCATTCTTCAAGTGTTCCTGAAATATCTCTCTTAAGTGTTGTATGAGTACTGATTTTATGTTTTGATAATGATTGTTCCAGGGGCCTGTTATGATGCACTTAACAACTTGATCTGGACGTGCTCCAGCGACTACATGGACCAGTGGTGTAATCCTGGGAATCAGGCCTTCCATCATGTGTGCCAGCGACTGGGCGTCAGTCACGTCATCAGTCAGCCTAAAGGTACTGAAACTATATGCCTATGTAAACAAAAAGTACAAAACAGTTAGCTGGAATAGATTTTTGTATGGCGTAAGATTGTACAACATAACATTTTCGACTTTCGAAACATTACAGCATGTCCTAACCAGGCACAGTTTCCAGCTGTTAATAGTGATGAAAGCTTATTTTGCTTAAATGTCCCTTGTGAAAAAGAAATGCGCTTTTGCATACTTTTAAAAGAGCACTTATTACTGAATACTTTGAAAGAATATACTTAAGTGTAAATGTTTTCAGACACATAATTGCATGTTAATTGCAGTTAAGTAGAAATGTATTATAATTAAAATGTATATTAAATGCAATCAGCTGAACTTTAGTGTGTTTTTGACCGACTTAAGTAAGACTTAAGTACATCTTTATGTCATTTCCTAATTACATCTGTTGTCTTTGAAATATGGTTAAAGTACTGCTGAATGTACTCTCAAGCATTTGTGATGAACTACAATATGTATGTCTTGAGTTTTTAAAATTATTTGTAATTACACATTTGTAATGATGAAGTTGCAATTTAGTACATTTAAAATATATTAATTTTAAATGTAATATTACATAACCCATTACAGTTAAAATTATAATCAAGTGCTTTACGTGTGCTTTAGTTTGTTAGTCAAGACATCAAAATAAGTGTACTATAAAACATGACATGATTAATTTGACATTATTATAAAGGTCACTTCTTAAAAGTGTACTTAAGTGTGTTAAGAAACAGTCATGAAAGAGTCACTTAAGTGGCCTTTTATTTAATTAACATTAACAGTTTTATTGTTTTTTAAAATATACTTTTAAGATTCGAAGTACACTACAAGTGCACATTCAATACAATTAAGTGCACTTCTTTTTCACAAGGGTTCATTTTTCAGTGGTGCACTGGAGTGCTGATAGGCCACTTGCTTTTTTTAGGTGTGCTGATGTTTTGTACAGAAGTGATCTGTATCGGTTTCCCAGTAATATGTTTTTGACTCAACAGAAGAAATGATAGACACATGCAAAGTGATAAACCAGCTGCTCCATCATGTTGGCGCCATGTGCATCCATCAGCTCAACCTGCTGGCAGCCAGCAGTAATCTGCACCTGGGACCCTTCATAGTAAAGCAGCCCATGGAGGCCTGCCACTTCAGCTCCATATGTGATGTTATGGAGAAGGCCATGGTTCACGGAGACACCTGCATCATCCGTTGCATTCTGGTCGTCTTTCAGGTGGGGTTTTTCTAGTAACACTTTATTTTGATGCTCCCTTTTTTAACATTCTGTTGGCAATAAATAATGTTGCACCTACATGTCTACTAACTCACATTAGAGTATTAGAAGACTTTCTGCTTAATATCTGCTAACTCTTTATTGTCATGGTCTCCCAACAGACTGACTGTAAGTAACTTTGCAAGTACATGGGTCAAAGATGTTAAGATGCCCTCATCAAAATAAATTTACAAAAGTGATTTTATGTCCATAGAAAGCACATTAAATGTAAGTAAAGTGTCTACTTTTAAGGTTTCAAATAAGTTTTTGGAGAATAAAATGTCAAAATTTGGTAACAAAATAATGTTACATTGTCATTCAGTGTAACACAATATTTATGTACAAATTCAAACAACATGCTTATTCTGACGTGTACATATTAAAATATATAAAAGAATAAGGGAGCATATTAAATTTGATTGTGTTTTAAATGAGTAAAAAATTCTTACTGACAAATGGGCAAAACCTAGGATAGTGGCAAATTTTAGAAATGTAAAATTACAACTAATTAGTATTTGGGGTGAAAGTAATTAGTCTTTTAATATGTCATACATTGATTTTTGTTGTAAGTATGCCTGACAAGATTGTTACACTGAATGACATTTTAGTAAATCAGGGAAAATGTATGATATTTATTTTTTGCTCAGAAAAACAAAAACAAAATTGCAATTAAATTAAACAGAATTTTTTAACATTTTTTTAGGGAAAAACAACAACAATTTAAAGCAGTATTACACTTATTGTTTTTATGCTTAAACCCTTTTTCGTCTTTGACCCACATGTAAACTTATTCTAACCCTAACCCTACCAGTCTACTAATACTCTAATGAGAGTTAGTAGATATGTAGGTGCAACGTTACTTATAGTCAACAGAATGTGTTAAAGGGACCATCAAAATAAAGTGAAACCAAATATTTAATAAAAAATTTAAATATTATAAAAATATGTTGTTTTTTTATCCAGGTTGTGTTCCAGTTTTTTAATCTAAATGCAGAGCAGAACCGAGACTGTGTGAAGCGTTCTGGACTGTTGCTGTGGCAGTTACTCATGGCTCCTCACGATCAGATAGAGCCGGAAATACAAAGAGAAGTGTGTCTCGCCATCAGGTGAGCCTTGAAATGAAGTCTGAAAATCCAAAAAGTAGGGATGCACCGAATGTTCGGCAACCGAAATTATTCGGCCGAAAATAGCAAAAAAAGCTCTTTCGGTGTTCGGCCGAAGCGAAAAGACCGAATAAATTGTACCGAACAATGACGCAATCAAAACTGTCAGTGAAAAACGCATAAATCATTACAAGCACCGACAGCGAGAGACTGTTTAGTACTACAGCGAATGTCTTCGATGAGAAGAGGAAGGGTGATTGTTGCTGGTTTTACTGTATGATGATTGAAATCGCAAAATGGCCTTAAACAATTAGTAAATAAACTGCAGAACATTGTTTTCGCACGAATTGCATGTATTCTGACAGCGCTGCACGAACTTGCGGCGGATCTGCTTGTTAACCAGGGTTCAATCCAGGGGAAAATCTGCGCTGAAACAGTGTTACTCGTCAGTTGCTCATTTTTATGAATTTTTACAATGCATGTGACAATGCAATACGTGCAACATATTCGTAATGAGACTCGTTTATAAATCTGCTGTTGTCAACAAAAAGAAGCATTGAGGTCTTCCTGCGCGTTTCCGCCAAAATAAAAGTTGACAAAAAGCAAGAACTGCTTCTCTCCACTGTACCTGTATGTGACTTTAAGAATTACTTTGATAAGAGATACTTTTACTTTTAAGTGAACTGAATTGATGTTGAAAGATGCAGTTCTACAAGCTGTTAGCTTTCATAAGCCTTGTGAAAAAGAAGTGCGCTTTTAAATAAAGATACTATATTAAAAAGAGTGCTATTACTAAAATAATATACTTAATACGTACTTAAGTGTAAACTGAAGGTAATGTTTTCAGATACTTAACTGCATGTTAATTGCAATTAAATAAAAATATTGTAAAGTTTACATTTATATTAAATGCATTTAGCTGAACTTTATAGTGTTTTTGACCCACTTAAGTAGGACTTAAGTACATCTTCACATGTAATTTCATAATGACTTCTATTGTCTTTGAAATATGGTTCAAGTACTGTTGAATGTACTGACAAGCATTTATGATACACTAAATGCATCATGTATTTAAATGTAATTGTAATTACTCATGTGTAATGATGAAGCTGCAATTTAGTGCATTTAAAATATATTCATTTTAAATGTAATACTGAATAACACACTATAGTTCAAACGATAATCAAGTACTTCACGTGCTTTAGTCAACACATCAAAATAAGTGTACTTCTTTAAAACGTGACAGAAGATTATTAAAACAATGATTTAAAATGCACTTTAAAATAAAATTTTAAATTTGACATTATTTCAAGTACACTTTTTAAAATGCTTTTAGAAACATAGTCATGAAAGTGTCTCTCTTTAAGTCATTAAATGGCCTTTATTTCTTTAATATATTATCTGCAAGTACTTTTATTTTTTTAAATACACTTTTAAGATTTAAAAGTACACTACAAGTGCACATTCAATACGTTAATTAATACGCTTCTTTTTCACAAGGGAAAATACATCCGTAATTTGAAATAATTGTTTTTTTTCTGTATAAATCATACAGTTTACTAAATCTCATTAACTGGCAGCACTTCCACATCAACAGGTAGCGTCACCAAGCTTGCGTTATTTAATGGCTGTGCAGAACCATTTGCTCAGCAACACCATCCTGCTCCACCCGGATGACATTGATGATAGTGACAGCTCCCTACAAGGGGAAACAATGAAGGTACAGGTAAACATCCCCTTTAAAAACCCTACAGTCTCTCGGATTGGTTAGTGTGGACCGATGGTGGCTCCATCCAGGAAAGGAGGAACATACAGGAATGCATTGCATTGGTATTAAATTGGTTCATTATAGTGTGGTCTGTACTGTACTGTGTACCAAATATTCAGCTTTAAGCATTGGTTTGGCATTGCAGCGTCTGCTTTTGTGTGTGAATATGTGTGTTTCTCCAAGAAGTTGAGTTTTTTTTATTAAGTAATTCAATGCATTTAATGTCCATTTTATTTATTATTTGGTAAATTGTCATGAAATAAGCATTGGTAGTAGGCTTGCCGCGATAGACGGTGTTGACGGTGATACCGGTGTTAAGCCGCAACCGGTCACTTGCCCACCGCGGCACCGACCCCCACCGTCGTTTTGATTTTTAGTAGTAATAAAAATCATTTAGTTCAAGAAAAAGAACAGACGCTACAATTAAAAACTGAATGCGGCTGCTCAATGCAGCGTGCCGAACGACCGTCGCAATGCGCATGGCGCTTTTAAGCTATTTAAAAGTGAAGGAAAGCGAAGAAAATTGGGAAAATTCAAACGAACTAAAAACTAACAATTGCTTTACGCCGAATTGCCGCTATTTGAAAGTGAAAGTAAAATGAGCACGCCGCTTTTACAAGCTATTTAAAAGCGAAGGAAAGCGAGAAAAAGAGGGAACGCCCCGCCCCCGCAGTGATACTTTACTCTCATTAACACATATTAGTTGTGTTCTAAAATCTAGTGAGCTGCCTTGCTGTCTACATAAACAGCTGCCTTCTAAGTGATAATATAGTTAATATGGAACATGATCAGTGACCGATTTGAAACGCACGGTATGGGCAGCATCTCTCATAATGGACACTTACATGTGCCACACAAATAGCACTAAATACTTCTAAGCTAACAACAACAATTTAAGCAAAAAATACAGCAGTAGCATTACAAATGTTGGGTTAAATTCAGCATTTTTAATTAGATTTAACTATATTTATCAATATATCATAAATTGACTGATGGATTTATTTTCAGTTAGAGCTGGAAAGATGTCAAAACATTGAGGAAAACTGTGTTAACTCAATTCACAACAAGAAGTGTGCTTAATTATTGAATGTGCACTTGCAGTGTACTTCAAATCTTAAAAGTATGGCAGCTAATATAATTTTAATGAAATAAAAGGCCACTTAAGTGATAGAGAAACTTACATGACTGTTTCTAAACACACTTAAGTACACTTTTAAAAAGTGCTCTTTGTGATAATGTCAAATTAAAAGTTTGGTAACACTTGTTACACATGTTACATGTACTTACTATTATAATAACAATTAATTATGCATAATTATATGCAAGTAACCCTAATCCAAACCCTAAACCTAACCCTAATCATATAGTAAGTATGTGTAGATAATTAATATTACTCAGTACTTAAATGTATAATTACACTGTAACAAGGACACCTTAAAATAAAGTGTAACCAAAAGTTTTGCTTAAAAGTATATTTTAAATAATAATGTCAATCTTTTTTTTTGTGCTTTAAAGAAGTGCACTTATTTTGACCAACATACTAAAGCACATTTTAACTGTAGTGTGTTATTTGATATTACATTTAAGTTAATCTATTTTAAATGCACTCATTTGCATCTTCATCACTGCAAATGTTTAATTGCAAATATATTTAAGTACACTTTAGTCATATTTCAGAATAGAAATAATTATTAAATTACATTTAAGATGTACTAGTAAGAAGTCCTAATTAATTAGCTCAAAAAGCACTTTATATTTAAATTGCATTTAATATAAATTTAAACTATAATATATTGTCATCTTATTTCACTTAACTTGCAATTAAGTGTCCGAAAACATTACATTAGATGTATTCTTATAAGGTATATGTGACCCTGGAGCACAAAAGCAGTCTTAAGTCGCTGGGGTATATTTGTAGCAATAGCCAAAAATACATTGTATGGGTCAAAATTATAGATTTTTCTTTTATGCCAAAAATCATTAGGAT
>NW_015634038.1:298553-319244 GCF_001515625.1 Sinocyclocheilus rhinocerous | reverse complement strand
ACTTACTTCATTTGAACAACTTTAAAGATGATTTTCTCAATATTTAGATTTTTTTGCACCCTCAGATTCCAGATTTTCAAATAGTTGTATCTCGGCCAAATATTGTCCTATCCTAACAAACCATACATCAATGGATTATTTATTATTTATTCAGTTTTCAGATGATGCATAAATCTCAATTTCGGAAGAATTGACCCTTATGACTGGTTTTGTGGTCCAGGGTCAACATATTGTTTCTTTACTAAGTGCTCTTTTTTAAAAGTATGCTAGAGTGTATTTAATAGTTCACACGATTTCTGTATCAGCTTTAGATGTTCTCTGAGAAATGTGTGTGTTAACTGAACGTGTTCCCGTCAGGAGCTGCAGACTAGTATCCTGTCACTAGCCTCTAAGATCCTGGTTGGATGTGACGAGGTTCTGGAGACGCTTCAGCAAGTTACCAGCTCCCTCATCAACAGCAGCATCAGCGATCGAGAGGCCAGGTGCATTCAGATATCAGCAACACTTCTTCGATGATGCTTTATTTGTATTTTGTGCATGTACTTAAGCACTTTCTTTTATTTATAATTTTCTCTGTTTTTTATTTTATTTTAATATCAAGACTGAGAGGACTTGAACAGGTAACGAAGGCCACGATGTTGGGTCACTTGCTGCCGGTCCTCTTGACGTCACTGATGCACCCGAACCTACAAACCCTCACGCTAGCTGACGCTCTCATGCCACAGCTAGTCCAACTGGTCCTGTATACTAGTCAGGTGTGTATCACAATCAGAATCAGAAAGAGCTGATCTGTTGAAGATCTGTGAAAAGATGGAGGCCAGCTGGTCAGCACAGGTCAGCCAATATCATATCATATCATATCATATCATATATCTCATATCATATATCATATAATATATCATATATCATATCTTATATCATACCATCATATTATAATGGAGGTGCAAATATTTAGTGATTGTTGGATAGAAGGTATAGCTATAGCATATGTATTGCAATAATCTGTCATCATTTGGAAAGTGTTTGACATGCATAACACCTACATTATGTATTTGCTTCCAAATACCGTATGTATATATTCATTATATTACCTAATCGAAGCACACAGTTGCACCATGTCAGTATTGTACACCACCACCAAGGCAGCATTTATTTGATAAAAAATGCAGTAAAATCAGTAATATTGCAAAAATATTATTACAATTTAAAATAGCTGATTTCTATGTGAATATATTGTAAAATGTAATTTATTTCTGTGATGCAAAGCTGAATTTTCAACATAATTTCTGATTATTTTCAGTGTTGTGCTGCTGAATATTTTTGTGGAAACTGATACATTTTATTTTTCAGGATTCTTTGATGAATAGCATCAAAAGAACAGCATTTATTTAAATTTTTTGTAACATTATAAATGTCTTTACTGTCACTTTTGAGCAATTTAATGCATGCTTATTGAATAAAAGTATGTTTTAAAAAAAAAAATTATAATAATAAAAAATCTTACTGACTCGGTAGATTTTTTAAATTAAAATATTATACAAAAAACCTTGGATTTTCCAAGTTAAAATAATAAATCATGACCCGTTGACATTGTTGTATTGACTGCTCTGTGTCTCTGTCTATCCAACAGACTGCTTTGCTGCTAAAGACACATTCACCATTATTTGTTGAGGATTCGCCGCTAAATCAAAGCTTCAATCCACCCTCGTTAAATGACAGGTGCATTATTTATAAACTTTTTCAGTTTTGTAGTTTTTTATTATGTCAAAAGAAACATGTTGGACAAAAGCATCTAGATTATTCAAACCAAAAAATGAAATTTCAGTTTCCAGATTCTGGAAGAGAGAGAGGAGCCGGGCTTTCTGACCGGTCTGAAGATCCCTGCCCCATGGGCTGCTGGGAAAACAGTGGAAACCGCTCATCCGGTGCGAGATAACTACAAGTTTAAAGAAACAGTGCACATCCCTGGAGCTCGGTGTCTCTACCTCCGCTTCGACCCTCGCTGCTCCTCACAATACGACTATGACAAGGTTTCACGTTTCTGCTGTTCTCATTCACAGTGGAATGAAAGTGTCACGTTGAATATTCACACTCACAATTCTCTTGTCATTCAGCTGGTGGTTTACGCCGGGCCAAACACGAATAGTCGTAAAGTGAGCGAGTATGGAGGAAACACCATGGGTTACGGTAGCCGCAGTGTCTTGGGAACTGGATGGCCCAAAGATCTGGTCAAGGTGAGGATATCTGATACAATGCTTTCAGGAAAAGCCTGCTGGGCTCTTAATGAAGTCCAATGCTTAAAGGAACACTCCACTATTTTTGAAAATAGGCTCATTTTCCAACTCCCCTAGAGTTAAACAGTTGAGTTTTACCGTTTTCTAATCCATTCAGCCGATCTCCGGGTCTGGCGGTAGCACTTTTAGCTGTAGCTTAGCATAGATCATTGAATCTGATTAGACCGTTAGCATCTCGCTCAAAAATGACCAAAGAGTTTCTATATTTTTCCTATTTAAAACTTGACTCTTCTGTAGTTACATAGTGTACTAAGAAATCGAAAGTGCTACGCCAGACCCGGAGATCGGCTGAATGGATTAGAAAACGGTAAAACTCAACTGTTTAACTCTAGTTGGAAAATGAGCCTATTTTCAAAAATAGTGGAGTGTTATTTAATATCATTAACACACTGTTTACTAAAATGCCTTTACTGATTTTGATATAGTAACGTCAGATATGACTTTTATTTTTAAAGAAATAAAAAATTAAACTTTTGTTGATTATGGTTTATATTAATAGAAATGCTTGAATGTAAACGCAATACAACATACATATTTGTTAAACATTTGTGTTTGTTAAAAGCCTTCAAAAAATAATGGGATGCTTAAAATGTGTCAAAGAGTGCACGTTCAACGTTTTTCTAAATAGCTCAGTATCCTTACGGGGTTTCTGGACGTTAGGCAATAAAATTAATTTAAATTCTAAAAATGAATAGTTTTTATGTAGTATATTATGTGTATACAATATACTTAAGCCTTCTGCTTACTCCTTAATCTTGATTTGTGACCCTGGAGCACAAAAGCAGTGTTAAGTCGCTGGGGTATATTTGTAGCAATAGCCAAAAATACATTGTATGGGTCAAAATTATAGATTTTTCTTTTATGCCAAAAATCATTAGGATATTAAGTAAAGATCATGTTCCATGAAGATATTTCGTAAATGTCCTACTGTAAATATATCAAAACTTAATTTTTGATTAGTAATATGCATTGCTAAGAACTTCATTTGGACAACTTTAAAGGCGATTTTCTCAATATTTAGATTTTTTTGCACCCTCAGATTCCAGATTTTCAAATAGTTGTATCTCGGCCAAATATTGTCCTATCATAACAAACCATACATCAATGGAAAGCTTACTTATTCAGCTTTCAGATGATGCATAAATCTCAATTTCGAAAAAAATTGACCCTTAAGACTGGTTTTGTGGTCCAGGGTCACATATATAATACTGTAAGTTTTTCTGCCTTAATTCTACTCGTTTAATTTTTCTAGATGTATATTGCTTTGTTTTTATTTAATTCTATTTATACACCAGAGAATAGAGAGGAAGAATTAAGTATGTGTGTATGTAACTAACCAGTGCTTCTGGAAATCATGATGAATAAAGCACATTCTGATTCGTTCAGACGATCTACAGATATTAAGATATTAAATATCACTGCTTCTAATCTGTTGTATTTTCAGGTGGAAGGAGATACTGTTACGTTCTCTTTTGAGATGAGAAGCGGACGCGAGCACAACACCCCAGATAAAGCCATGTGGGGTTTCTCATGCACTGTCCGAGCACAGGTACCGAGCTTTTAAATGCATCCCAATCATAACATTTACAGTGAAAAAATTAAACGCCTATTAGAAGTTAATTTACTTCGTTCAACAAATGTGTTTTCCAACAAACATCGTGGTTGCAGGATTATTATTATATACTAAAACTATACGAAAAAACTATAAAACTGTATTAAAACTTTAATGTATAGGAAAACTATTGAGATTGTGCTAATTATTTAATTTTCATTTAAACAAAAGCCTCTTGGAATGTATAATAAAACTGAGAGTTCCGGTCCTTGATTCTGATTGGCTGAGCCATGTTCGAAGCTGTTGTAAATTACTCTACAAACATACACCTTTGTTTACGTTTATCTGTTGCTCGGCAACCACTTTGTTGGAACCACAACTGATTCTGAGGAACTACATTGTTTGGTGGAAGAATACTGTTTTTATTAATATCATTACACTTTATTTGCTCTGTTTTATTTTGTGAAACCTAACTACGTATATGGAATAACCGTTTTATAAAAGCAATAATCCCTGCGAAGCCGTGGTTTACAGTGAATTTATAACTGCTAAGGGGGTTTTAGGCACTTATTGCTTTATTAAGGACTTGCCAATCACAAAAGTGATGGAATAAATTATAGTTTATCAATCCAAAAGTATAAATTAAACTGACTAATACATGGACGTATTTAAATTATTTACTTTGTTTATAAAGTGTAGTTTAAAATACTTAATTGGTTGCTAACATATGGTCAGCTGCAAAATTACATGCTTTAGCTGATTTGGTAGATGGATCAAAGAAAAGTGTAAAAAAGTCAAAAGTATATATAATTTTATTGTTATTCAAAAAGTTTAAATACATCTGCCAGATTTTACAATAAAGTCCCATTTGTTAATGCTTTAGCTAACACGAACTAACGGCGACCAATATATTTTACCAATATTATTCCATTATACCAATTATTCACAAAATATCTTTATGGAACATGATCTTTACTTAATATCCTAATGATTTTTGGCATAAAAGAAAAATCAATAATTTTGACCCATGCAATGTATTTTTGGCTATTGCTACAAATATACCCCAGCGACTTAAGACTGCTTTTGTGCTCCAGGGTCACATATATTTTGCGCTCATATCTTGAATTTGAGGGCATATAACTGCATTGTGATAGGCTGCGTCACACAGTTAGTCGTCCTGCATCATGTTCATCAGCAACCGCATCAATGTAAGATGTGTGTTAAATCATGTGTTATTTTCCTCATAATTATTCTCACCAAATTAACGTGTTAAATCAACTTTAATAACCTTGCTTGTTTGCACTGATTGTTTCAGGAGTCGTCTGAGGATGTGTCGGGTGGCCTGCCCTTCCTGGCTGATCTAGCTCTGGGTTTATCTGTGCTGGCCTGCGCCATGTTACGCATCCTCTATAACGGCCCCGATATCACACGAGAGGAGGAGGCCTGCCACGACCTGCTCTGCTCCAAACTACTGCAGAGGTGTGCTGCTTCACCTGCCGCACATAAACACTGTAGCATCAGCTGCTCTTCAGTTCTGTAGTGCTTGTGAATGTGCGGGAAAATCCAGCGAATGCAAGCGTCCCATATTAGCTGCTTTTACAGGATTTCTGGTCATTTAGACACTTTTTTTGTCCCTATAGGGAAAGTAGGTTTGCAATTTTCCCTTGAGATTTGGAGGGCACTAATATATATATATATATATATATACTCTCTCTCACACACACACACACAGTATGTCTGTCTGTGTGTGTGAATGTATTTATATATCATAAACAAAATTCATAAATTAATCATTAATAAAAAATACAGTTGTTTTCTTGTTTGTTCATGTTAGTTAACAAATGGAACCTTATTGTAAAGTCTAAAGTCTAACTAATGTCTATTTGTGTAGCGATTTATTTGCATTTTTGCTTTCAAAGAAGTAAATTCTATTCTATTCTATTCTAACCTCCTTTAAGGCAAACCACAAAATTCTCAATTATTACTTCAGAGACATAGAATAATTATATTCAGTAATCTTATACTGCTATGAAATATGTATTGTGACAAGTGTTACACAAATAAATTGAAAAACGAGAAACATGAATAATACCTTCTTAATTGTCTCTCAGAGAGGTGATGCGTCCTGATGTGATGGAGGAAGTGATCGTGTCGTGTGTCGTAAAGCACCTGGGTCTGGTGGATGCGCTGCAGTCGCTGGTGAACTTCCAGTACAGAGAGATGCACAGAGAGGAGCACAACCTGCTCTGCAAAATCATGGCCGAGACCTTCAAGAAGATCAATGCAATGGAGAGACAGTTACAGGTGAGTGTTACAGCAGCCACAGATGCAGCGCTCCTCATATGCATGCTGTGTGATGCTGTTATTATCTCACATGCATGCTGTGTGATGCTGTTATTATCTCACATGCATGCTGTGTGATGCTGTTATTATCTCACATGCATGCTGTGTGATGCTGTTATTATCTCACATGCATGCTGTGTGATGCTGTTATTATCTCATATGCATGCTGTATGATGCTGTTATTATATCCGGTGTCTGTGTTTGTTTCAGAGTGTAGCTGAACTGGAGCAGAAGTGGCAGAATGAAGCAGAAGAAGCTCAGCAGGGCAAACTGGAGAACAACTCTCCCTTCTTCCACGACTATCACTTCTTTGAGGTCAGTAATGTGAGACATATGATCGTTATCTTTGTGAAAAGAAGTACACTAGGCATAGTTTTAAAAAGAGCACTTACTATGGAATAATATACTTTAAAAGTGTGAACTGAATGTAATGTTTTTAGACACTTAATTGCATGTTGAAAATGTATTATAGTTGAAATGTATATTAAATGCAATTAGCTGAACTTTAGAGTGCTTTTGACTTAAGTTCATTTTTACATGTAATTTCATAATTCTATTGTCTTTGAAATATGGTGCTGACTAAAATATGCTTTAATGTTATTTCTATTTCTATTTAAATATATTCGAAATCACACATTTGTAATGAAGTTGCAATTTCGTGCATTTAAAACATATTAACATTAAGTGTAATATCAGAAGCTAAAGTTCAAATGATAATCAAGTACTTTACATGTGCTTCAGTATTAGTCAGCACATCAAAATAAGTGACAAAATATTATTAAAACAATGATTTAAAATGTCCTTTAAAGTCAAACTTTATTTACACTTTTTAAAAGTGTACTTAAGTGTGTTAAGAAACAATCATGAAAGTCTCTCACTTAAGTGGAAAACAAAAATAACGACTTTATTCCACATTTTCGTCTCTTCTGCATCACTTTGGACGTGCGTTCACGACAGTATCACAGTATCAGTGTGGCGGCGCCAGATCTGGGTCAGCGCAGAATACTTATTATTTGCGCAAAAAAGCATTCTCGTAGCTTCGTAACTTTACAGTTGAACCACTGATGTCACACGGACTACTTTGTCGATCATCTTGGTACTTTTCTGGACCTTGATGCTTCAGTATTAGTCAGCACATCAAAATAACAAACAAAATATTATTAAAACAATGATTTAAAATGTACTTTAAAGTCAAACTTTATTTACACTTTTTAAAAGTGTACTTAAGTGTGTTAAGAAACAATCATGAAAGTCTCTCACTTAAGTGGCCTTTTATTTCATTATTTTTTTTTGATCTGCAATTACAGCTTTCAAAAATGTACTTCTAAGATTTAAAGTACCCTACAAGTGAACGTGGTAGTTACCTTGCTGTCTATGGGAGGGTCAGAGAGCCCTCAGAATTCATCAAACATATCTTAAATTGTGTTCCGAAGATGAACGAATGTCTTAAGGGTTTCGAATGACACGAGGGTGAGTAATTAATGACAGAATTTTCATTTTTGGGTGAACTAACCCTTTAAGGCCCTGTATGGTTCAATCCCACAGATATGGGGATCTCAGTGTGGCTCCATGTCCAAAATGTTCAATTTTACACATTTTAAATGGTCGGAAACCAAATGTGGGCCACTTTACATAGAGCTTAATATATATATGAAGAGTTAATTTGCAAAAATCGATAAACGGCACTTAAAAAAAAAAAAAAAAACTTAAGTGGCCTTTTATTTCATTTTTTTTTTTTGATCTGCAATTACAGCTTTCAAAAATGTACTTCTAAGATTTAAAGTACCCTACAAGTCCACGTTCAGTACAGTTAAGTGCACTTCGAGGTACCTGGGAGAATACTATGGTATTTCCATGTCTAAGTGTTTTGTTAATGTTCAATTGCCATAATTAGCTGAAAATTCACCTTTACAAATCCACCTTGCTAGAAGAGCATATAATACTTCCAAAATAACATCTGTTCTTAGGCAACATGCAACAAGAGTTTCTAGTGCGTTCTTAACGTTACTTGCTTCCACTATTGTGTTTTGATTGGTTTATCAAAGATTGATTCTTTTGGTTTGTCTTGTGGCCCACAGAACAAAATGAAGGAGCTGGAGCTTCTGTGTTCACTGAAGGAGGTTCCTCTGGATGGCGCAGATCCAGAAAACGCTGTGATGGCTTTAAGGTATGATGTGAAACACATTACGGCTTCCTATAGTGCAGCTAAATTTATCACAAAGCATTTGGTTACACCTACACTACTGTTCAAAAAGTTTGGGATTAGTAAGAAATTAATGGTTTTACTCAGCAATTGATCAAATGTGAGAGTAAAGACATTTAAAATGTTACAAAATATTTCTTTCTTACTATCTAACTTTCTATTTATCAGAGAATCCAGGAATAAATTACATTTTATGATCACAACAACAACAACGTTTGTCAGGCATCTACATCGTCACCTGAGGAGATTACAAAAATTAAACGAATGTTTTTTTTTAACTCTAAAACATGAAATGTGGAGTTATCTGCTTTTGCTATAAAACAAATTTTTAATGTGAGAGTAAAGACATTTAAAATGTTACAAAATATTTCTTTCTTACTATCTAACTTTCTATTTATCAGAGAATCCAGGAATAAATTACATTTTAAAATATATTCAAATAGAAAACTGTTATTTTTAGGGTTGCAAAAATTTTTGAGTAAATTTCTGGAAGCTTTCCAAAAATCCCTGGAATATTATTAAGTTAAGTTGCATTAAGTTTATGTGCATGCAACTCAACTCAATATTCTTTTAGATTCTGGTTCTTAACAAACTTTTATTTTGGAGTATTCGTTTTTAAGGCCCTGTATGGTTCAGTTGCAGAAATATGGGGAACTGAAAATGAGTACAATTTAACAATTTGCTCATGGGGCCAGATTGAAATCCCCATATCTCTGGATAGGAACCATATAGAGCCTTAAAAAAGAAGATAACTAAAGAAAAGTTTGTTAAGAAGCAAAATCTAAAAGGGCATTAAAATATCTTTAATACTTCTTGAGTTACAGCCATGCAAACTTTGGGGAACAGAGAATCCAGGAATAAATTACATTTTAAAATATATTCAAATAGAAAACTGTTATTTTTAGGGTTGCAAAAATTTTTGAGTAAATTTCTGGAAGCTTTCCAAAAATCCCTGGAATATTCCCCAAAATCCTGGAAAGTTTCCAAAATTTCTGGAATATTTTCTAAAATTTACTGGAAATTTTCCACCTTTTTGCAACCCTAGTTATTTTAAATTTTAATAATATTTCTGTATTTTTAATATATTTGGATAACTAAACTAGATAACTAAAACTGAAATTAAAACTAAAACCATAAAAAACATTTTTGTTACTTGAAATAAAATGGATATTAAGTGAAATAAAATATTTTTAAAAGTTTTTATTTCAGCTAGTTGTCAAGGCGACATTTTTCATTTTAATTTAATTTAACAATGTTCTAAAATATCTAAAGCTAAAACTGAAATAAAAAATGTATGAAAACTGCACAGACATATAAAAACACCAAAAACGAATAAAAATGACAAAACACACACACACACAAAAATGTAATAAAAATTGTAATACATAACATTTAAAATGAAAAAGTACAAAAATGAAAACTGATTAAAATATTAATAAAAACTATAATAAGTATCTTAATGATATTAAAAAATAAAAAAAAGTAAGAGACTTTCAAAAACAAACAAACAAAAAACTCACAGACCCCAAACTTTGGAGAAATTTACTGAAAATTTTCCACCTTTTTGCAACCCTAGTTATTTTAAATTGAAATAATATTTCACAATATTTCTGTATTTTTACTGTATTTGGAGACCAGGGTTTTTGTAGATAACTAAAACTGAAAAAACCTGGGAAAAAAACACAAAAAGTGCTTTTTTTTTGTTACATTTTTGAACTTTCACCATTGGCTCATAAATGCAACAAATCAATCTCTGTGTGAAAATAACATAATGATGCTGCTTTCTAAAGTCATTTTTACCCCCCTATAATTTGGCTCTGAATCTCAAGTGAAAATTGTCATTTTGACCCCCCCCTCTACAAAATAGTGGATTACTCAGTTAATATACATCCGTGACATTTAATATTTTGGCTTTCCTCGCTGTTTATGTTTGTTTTTCTTCAGAAAAAAAAATATTAACAAAATAAAAAAAAAAATTTAGCATTATAAATGTCTTTAATGTCACTTTTGATCAATTTAATGCACTAAAAAGTATTTCTTTCTTGCTGTTTAATATATGTTTCTTATGTTTTTGTTGCTGTTCTGTATAAGGTGTCAGTGGCAGGTGGAGGCTAATGGTGCGATCTCTCCTGCCCTCACGCCGTCTCCGTCTCCTCTGCCTCTCACCATTGATGAGGAGCGAGAGTTCACCTATCCTTCAGACGTCCTCATGCCGGGGGCTTGCTGTGAGCTCCCCCGCATCCACTTACCCCCGGGCATTATGGGCCGCCTGAGGGAGCTGTCTGGGAGAGGCCGGCCTCAGTTTCGCCCCAGCATCAAGTGAGCACATGATATGGAGACTACATATGAGGGGAATGTAACTTAATGATAGCAGAACATTTAACCGTAATCAGAAATGCATCCTGAAATGTACGGAGGAGTAGAAATCCCACTACCTAGAGGAAGGAGGCAGTTATCGGTTTATTCATGTAAAAATAAAAATATAAATAAAACACTTTACAAATTGACTAAGACATTGACATATTTTTAAAAAAAAGTTTAAAAATAGTTAAACAATAAAAAAAAGTACATATTTCATGTACACATGGTTGCTTCCACATGATGAACTGCAAAATTTAAGTTGAAACTGTAGATGGACAAAGAAACCTGTTAAATAAATAAAAAAAGTCATATTAAACTATATATATATATATATTATTGTTATACTACGTTAAATAAATAAAAAAAGTCATATTAAACTATATATATATATATATATTATAACAAGTATAACAATTTATACTACAAATCTAAACATAAAACCAACTATTTTAAATGTCAACAACGTTTTACTATAAGGTCCCATTTGTTAAGATTAGTTAATTCTTTAGCTAACATGAACTCACATTTTATATATGTGTGTGTATTTATGTATCATAAATATTTTTTGCAAGATTTATTCATTTTTGTTAATGTTAGTTAACAAAAATGCAATGCAATTGGCACCTTATTGTAAAGTCTAAATGTCTATTTGTGTAGTGATTATTTGCATTTTTTATTTCAAATAAGTAATTTCTTTTCTTTTCTTATCTTTCCATTTTATGTTGTTATGTTATATGTTATGTTATGTTTTGTTATTATTTTATTTTATTTATTTAATTAAGAAATTAAAGATAATCAATAGACCTGATTTGGTTTACTTGCTTTCATTTAAATGCTTTATAAACAGACAGGTTTTTTTGGTCCGTTTAGATGCACTAATTACATTTACAAGTCGTCAATCTTTTATTGCAAACATGGAAACCTTAATGTGTTAATGAAACAGCTGCAGTTGTGTGCCGGGGTTATTATAGTTAACTAAAACGGCAACAATTAAACATTTTCATTACCTGAAATAAAATAAATGTAATAATAACAAAAATAAAAAAACAATAAAATTATACATATATATTAAATTAAATTAAATTAAATATATAAAATAAAATAAAATATAGAAAAGTTTTTATTTCAGCTAGTTGTCAAGGCGACATTTTTCATTTTAATTTAATTTAACAATGTTCTAAAATATCTAAAGCTAAAACTGAAATAAAAAATGTATGAAAACTGCACAGACATATAAAAACACCAAAAACGAATAAAAATGACAAAACACACACACACACAAAAATGTAATAAAAATTGTAATACATAACATTTAAAATGAAAAAGTACAAAAATGAAAACTGATTAAAATATTAATAAAAACTATAATAAGTATCTTAATGATATTAAAAAATAAAAAAAAGTAAGAGACTTTCAAAAACAAACAAACAAAAAACTCACAGACCCCAAACTTTGGAGAAATTTACTGAAAATTTTCCACCTTTTTGCAACCCTAGTTATTTTAAATTGAAATAATATTTCACAATATTTCTGTATTTTTACTGTATTTGGAGACCAGGGTTTTTGTAGATAACTAAAACTGAAATTAAAACTAAAACCATAAAAACATTTTCGTGACTTGAAATAAAATTGTGAAATAAAATATTTTAAAAAGTTTTTATTTCAGCTAGTTGTCAAGGTGACATTTTTCATTTAAATTTTATTTAACAATGTTCTAAAATATCTAAAGCTAAAACTGAAATAAAAAAATTATGAAAACTGCACAGACATATAAAAACACCAAAAACGAATAAAAATGACAAAACACACACAAAAAAAAAAAGTTATAAAACTTTTAATACATAACATTTAAAATGAAAACGAAGTACAAAAATGAAAACGGATTAAAATATTAAAACTATAATAAGTATCTTAATGATATAAAAAAATAAAAATAAATAAAAAATAAGTAAGTAAGAGACTTTCAAAAACAAACAAACAAAAAAAAAAAACTCACAGACCCCAAACTTTGGAATGGCAGTGTACTTATGAAATTACTAATATTTCAGATCATTGTGATTGTGTGTGTTTTGTTTTGTTTCAAACAGAGAGAAGTTCTTCCATGAGGTGAACTCCATGCAGCAGCAGAGAAGCGCCGTTCCTCTGGCTAAAACCAAAGCGTTGGTGAAGAGCCTGATCAACCGCTCTGAGCTGCTGCTGCATGTTACCATCGCGCCACAGTGCAAGAGTCTGTCTACAACACCAGCATGCACACCAGGTGACACGCATTTACACATGCACACGCCTGCAAAAACATACAAATGTGCTCAACGGCGCTTTGAACTCTCCTGCTTGCAGCCTGTAAGTCGGTGTCAGACACCAAATCGATGGTTCCCATCGTGAAGCAGCCTGTGTTCCTGCGCAGTATGTCCGCTCCCTCAGATTTGGAAATGATTGCCAACAGTGATGTGGAGTTCACACATGGAGCACAAAGGTACCTCAGACTCAGCAGAAGCACCAAATCACGGTTAAAGAATGAATATATGCACACCTATAAGAACACATCACTTGAATTTTACATTAATGCAGCAAGAATCTACGGTTCTGGACAACCGCAAATAGCCGACAGTTAGAATAATAAACTACATTATTACATAAACAGCTAAGAACTGTTTGTTATGATTATTATTATTATTAAAACGGAATTTATTTATGTATTTTTTTGTATTTATGCATTTATTTATTTATACATATTAGCATTTATTTATACATTTATCAAAGCATTTATTTATTAATACATTTATGCATTTATTTATTACTATATTTATTTGTGTATTTATTTATTAATGTATGGATAAATTTTTTTATTTATGCATTTCTTTATTTATACATTTATTTTTTTGTTAAAATACTTTCTCCTATGACAGCTTAATTTGCAGAGCCATTCAAAGTTCAGTTTCTCCAAAACATGGCTCTGTTTGTTCAGATGAGGCAGTGCTCAGTAAATCAATAATGTGTTATAAACCATTTAGTGACGTTTGTGACTAAAAAAATTGCAGATGTCAGTTTTAATGCTATGTTTAATGCTTTTGTTTTTTTACTTGGCTTATTGCTGTAATAGGTAAATTAATGTTTATGCATTTATTTATGTAATTTATTTATGCATTTGTTTCCTTATTTATATATTTATTCATGCATATATTTTTATTTATGCATTTATTTATTTATACATGTGTGAATTTATTCATGCATTTAATTATGCATATATTTTTATTTATGCATGTTAAAATACTTTCTCCTTTGATGGACTGTTCAATAAATCAATAATTTTTATAAACGATTTAGTGACATTTATTGCTCAAAAATTGCATGTCTTTTTTAATGTTAATGTTTTTTTTTTGCTTAAATTGCATGTCAGTTTTAATGTTTTTTTTTTTACTTATTACTAAAGTAGGTCAATTCTAGCATTCATTTATGCATTTTATGTTTGCATTTGTTTCTTTATTTATGCATTAATAATGCTTTTATTTCTGCATGCATTTTATTTATGCATTTATGTATTTATTCATATAATAAATATTAGTATTTATTTATATTATTTAATAATTAATATTGAATAATTTGTTACTAAATAAACCCTTTAGGAACATTTGCCAATTACACACATCAGTTTTAATGTTGTGTTAATGTTATGATTTTTTTTTTAATTGGCCATTGCTTTAATAGGTAAATTCTAAAGGTTGCTACAATTTTATACTAACTAATTGCCTGTCTGTCTGTGGGTCTAGGAGGCGCCTCCATCCATCCAGTCACCGGAGCAGCTCTTTTACTCTGCTGCAGTCATTGGCCATTGAAGACAGCAAGGACAAGCCCACATACAGCGTGCTGCTGGGACAGCTGTTCGCCTTCATAGGAACCACTCCTGATCAGACCGTAAGATCAGACAGTCGCATCGCTCACTGACTAACATCCCTGTGGCCATTCAGCTCTTAAAGTGCATCTTCTGCCTGCAGGTGTCCAGCAGCAGCTTCTTGTCCGCGGCTCAGACAGAAATGATTCTGAGATTTTCCGAAGGCATCGCGATTCTCTCTTGAATCGATTCTGAGTTTAGTTTTTAACAGCAGATGGCACTGCTGCTTTAGAAACAGCCGTATTCTGCTTGCTTCCAGTTCCTTACACACGCACCATTTGAACCTAAATAATCATTCAAAGTTCGAAAAGGTTGAAGCGAATTACAAGGATGTTCACAGTGGGCGGTGTTTACATTAATCTTGCATCATAAAAGCATAAGAGCCGATGTGCAAGTACATTTCACCACTTACATGACTCAGCCGAACGCACAAGCGCTCTTCTTCAGGAGCATTTGAGTGTGCGGTTAAAAACTAGCCTAGAGCGCCATCTGCTGTTAAAACTGAGCTCAGAATCGATTCGAGAGAGAATCACGATGCATTCCGAAAATCCTTTCAGAATCGATCCACGAATCGCGATGCATCGATTTATTGTCCCAGCCCTACTGTTCAGTGAACTTTCTGTTCATCAAAGAATCCCGAAAAATAAAATGCATCACGGTTTCCACAAAAATATGAAGCTGCACAACTGTTCTCAACATTGAAATTAATCAGAAGTTTTTTCATGAGCATAGGGGTGTGCCTAAATATATCATCTATGATAATATCATAATTGTTGTTTTAATGATATGCAAGCTGATATTATCAGTCACTGTGCAAAAAACAAACAAAAACATGTCTTGAGAGTGCAAAAGCATTCATTGCGTGATGAGGGCTATCAGAATGCACCTATCATTAAAGCTATGAATGCAAAAAAATATCCCTGTATGGGTTTTTGTTTTTTATATGTATACGATGTGATATAGTTGAGTACTATCACACAAGCAAGAGTGCTGTTTTCCCGAATATCAGCACGTGAGCTTGATCGCAAATGTGGTGTTTATTTTATACAACAGTTCAACAAACAAGAAGTTAATATTGAGTCAGTTACATTTTAGACACAAAATGGTCCGTTTTTTTCTGTTTCGGCAACAGAAAAAGTCCCAAACAAAGCCGGAGCAGAACATTTGTGCATCACAGAGCAACACTGCAGTGTTTCGTGCCTGAATGAATCTGTTTTTGAATGAATCATTTGCATCAATGATTCAATGATCCATTCATAAAGACAGTCACTTGCTTCATTTCTAAATGAATCAACTGTTTTGAACGAATCGTTTGAATGAATGATTCAGTGAATCACTCATTAAGACAGGGACTTTCTGCCACCTACATGCCATTTTAGTGTCATATTTATTTATCCGTGACAGGCCTAAACCAGCCAAACACAAAAACACACAGCAAAATATTGGGTTACACATTATTTTAAGGTGTCCTTGTTACAGTGTAATTATACATTTAAGTACTGAGTAATATTAATTAACTACATGTACTTACTATATGGTTAGGGTTTGGCTTATGGTTACTTGCATGTAATTATGCATAATTAATTGTTATTATAATAGTAAGTACTTAATAGTAATAGTACTTAAAATAAAGTGTTACCAAATATTGTTTAATTATCATTATCGGAAAAATCCCCAAAAATGTTAAGATATTACATATCTACTCGAGCAGCAAATCAGCATATTATAATGATTTCTGAAGACCATGTGACACTGAAGACTGGAGTAATGATGCTGAAAATTCAGATGTGCATCACAAAAATAAATTACATTTTACAATATATTACAATAGAAAACAGTTATTTTTAATTGTAATAATATTTCACAATTTTACTGTTTTAACTGCATTTTTAATCAAATAAATGCAGCCCTGGTGAGCAGAAGAGACTTCTTACCAATCCCAAACTTTTTATTTTTGGTTTAAAATTGGTAGATCAGTCTGCAGAGTGTTGCATCTCTGCTGTGAAGCTTCAGTTGTCCATATGACTGTGTGTGTGTGTGTGTGTGTGTGTGTGTGTATGTATATGTGTGTGTGTGTGTGTGTGTGTAGAGTGGAGGAACTGACCTGCGGTGGCATGATGGAGCAGGTCCAGGAGGCCTTTGGAGAGACCATGACGTCAGTGGTGTCTCTCTGCGCCCGTTACCCAATCGCCTGCGCCAACAGCATCGGCCTGCTGTGCACCATCCCCTACACCAGGCAAGCACTCTGATTCAGCTCTTATTGCATCAAATCAAATATGGAATTATGTAACATGACCTCGGTGACGTCAACAGAACAGGAAATTATTTCTTCTTAGAAATAATGTGCACTGATTAGTAGTACAGTAACACTTGGAAAGTGTATTTATATATATTTAAAATATTTTGAATAGTCTTAGATTTAAAATTCCAGCTTTCAATTACAGTTATTTTAGTATTGTTTATATACAATTATAGTTTTATTTACATTTTAAATTAGCTTTTATTTTTATATTTTCAGTTTTCTTTTTTTTTGTAATTTTCTGTGCTTGTCATTCATTTTTTCCCTTATTTCTATTTAGCTTATTTTTTTATTTCAATTTAAGATGATGAATAATATTGAATTTAAAATCCCAACTTGCTATTATAGTAGCAGTGTTATTTTAGTATTATTTTTTGCATGCTCTGGGAGTATTGATTAACATTTTAAATGAACTTTTATTATAATATTTTCAGTTTTTTATGTTTTTGTCTTTTCTTTTTTTTTTCTCTAATTTTATTTGAGTTTTAGGTGATGAATAATGTTGTCATTATGATGTTGAAAAATATTGATTTTAAAATCCCAGTGTACTGTTACAGTATGAGTGTTATTAGCAGTTAGTATTATTTATTTACTATTATAGTATTTATTAAGATTTTAAATTAGCTTTTTAAGTTTTAATTTTAATCTTAGTTTAAATTTGAGTGATTTTGTAATGTGCTTTTGCCATTTTATGGCAATTTATGTTTAGCTCATTTATTTTTATTTCAGTTTTAGATGATGAAAAATGTTGTAATTTTGATGCTGAATAACAGTAAATAGTTATTATTTTATATTTTCAGTTTAATTTAATTTTGTTTTAGTAGTTTTATGTAGTTTTGTATTTTTTTGTGTGTTTTTCCTCAATATTTTTATTTAGCACATTTATTTTTATTACAGTTTTAGTCATTTTAGTACATTCATCTAAAATTGATTTTATTTTAGTAAGTTTCCAAGGCAACATTTCTAATTCTCATTTAAATTTTTCAATGCATATGTAGATTTTATTTAGCCTTTACTAGTTAAAGCTAACAATAACAACACTGTACAACAGAAAATATGTAAACACTAGCCAGAGCATAAGATTTTGATAGTATAGCGCTCTATGTTGTTGTGGTCAGGAGTGAGGAGCAGTGTCTGGTGCGCAGCGGTCTGGTTCAGCTGATGGACAGACTGTGCAGTCTCAGCAGTCAGAGAGACAGCAGCTCCAGTGAGAAACAAACCAAAAAACAGAAAGTAGCTACGATGGCCTGGGCTGCTTTCCAGGTGCTCGCCAACCGCTGCATCGAGTGGGAAAAAGTTGAAGGTGAGCAACGCTTGCTGTTCCAGAAGTATCACAGCAATCCTGTTCAATGTTAACTGACGCTCACTGTTGTGAAATAGGCGGCTCCACAGACGCAGTGCATTCTGGGCTGGCACGACAGGTGTCTAGCCTGCTAACCAATCACCTGGCTCGCGCAACAGACTGCTGCGGGAACCAAGCGGCGGGAAACGACGCCCTGCAGGATGTGCTCAGTTTGCTCAACGATCTTTCCAGGTACTTCCTGTTTCACCTGAACCGCTTCTCTGTTAATAAAGCAGAGTGTTGTTAAATTCTCAATTCCTTTTATTTCACACATGTTTCAAGGATGTTCATTTGCTGCATGTTTATGAACAGAAGTACACTTTAGCATACTATTTAAAACTAGCACTTTTTATTGAAGTTATACACTTTAGAAGAATATACTTAAGTTTCTTCAAGTAAATGCTTTCAGACATTTAATTGCATCAATTAAATGCATTATATCAAATGCAATTAGCTGATCATTAGAGTGCTTTTTGAGCCACTTGAGTACATTTTATATGTAATTTCATAATTAAATTTTATTGAAATATGGCTGAATGTACTGACAAGCATGTATTTTAATGACATTTCTATTGAAACTTGGATGTCGTGTATTTAAATATATTTGTAATTACACATTTGCAATAATGAAGTTGCAATTTAGAATATTTAAAATATATTAACTTTACATGTATTATTAAATAACACATTACAGTTATAATGATAATCAATTACTTTACATGTGCTTTAGTTTGTTAGTAACACATAAAAATAAGTGTACTACTTTAAAACACGGCAAATGATTATTAAAACATATTTTAATGTGATTAAATATTAAAATGTTAACATGATTTAAAATGTACTTTAAAGTAAAACGTAACTTGACATCATTACAAATGTCACTTTTTAAAAGTGTACTTAAGTGTGTTCAGAAACAGTCTGAGTCTCAATATTTCATCTATTTTGTGATAGATGTAATATTGAGAGAGAAATGTGTACATTTGACAGAAAAAATGCATTAAAAAAAATTTCAGTGGAGTTTGGATGGCACCCGGTGTCTGTTTTTGGTATAACGCCTAAACAAAATTGCACAGGAACCTCACATTTTTTTTTATCAACTTCAAATTTGGAACACAACTTATTTAAACATGTGGCTTAATTTTATAGCAATTTTGGATTAAAAACTATTTTGTGAAATAATATATAAATAATTAATTTATATAAAGTAATAAAAAAATTAGTGCAGTACATTTTCTTTACAGTAAATTTAAACTTGTATAACTTTTTTATACTTGTATTTTTTTTTTATTATTTCACTTCAATAATCTGCTGATTGTCTTCTTTAAAAACAGACCAACCTTAGGTCTGTATTCAAAAGCGTTTTATGAATTATAACAATTTTAAGTTTGGATAGTGCACTTTCATGTCTATGTTCAAAAATGGGGGGGTGACAGTTATGGGGTTTTAAAACATATTTTAATATGATTAAATATTTAAATATTAACATGATTCAAAATGTACTTCAAAGTAAAACTTTTAATTTGACATTATTACAAAGGTCACTTTTTAAAAGTGTACTTAAGTGTGTTCCGAAACAGCCATGAAAGTGTCTATTTTAGTCACTTAAGTGGCCTTTTATTTCATTAATATTATATTATTTGTAAGTACAGTTTCTAAAAATTTTCTTTTAAGATTTGAAGTAGCCTAAAAGTGCACATTCAATACAATTAAGTGCACTTCTTGTTCACAAGGGCATCCAGATTTGTCTTAAAACTCATGTTTTATACATCAGTAAATTAAAACGGTGCCTAAATGGTTAACTAGTATTTATTGTTACTGTTTAACCACAATAAATAAATAAATAAACTGTAATTTTATTGCATAAAAATAATAAATTAATAATATTAATAAAAGTTATGTATTAAAATGATACTGATATAAGTCTCATTTCCTAAAGTTTGGTTCTTAAAGGGTTAAGTACACATGAACATGATAAGTAATCGCTGCAGTTTGAGTGCGACATACGTGAAATTTGAGATAATCTGCCATTCAGTAAAGCAAAACGATTCATTTTGTGAATCATTTTTGATCAATTGAGGAACCTGCTCAAAAGAGTCATTATGAATCGCACTACACTGGAGATTCTGCATGCAGCTAATACACGCAACAAACATTTATTTTAGTGTTTCAACAGTCCAGTAGTAATTAAACTCTGCATAACTTTCAACTTTTTGAATATTCTGCTTAAGTCTTAATTAGGGATCCACGATATTGGATTTTTGCCGATATGCCGATAATTTTCAACTCATTTTGACCGATAATGGCAGTACATTGAAGATTTGAAAATAACTATAAATAAACTATATATTTATCACTGCATTTTTTTTTCAGAAAGATGCAGTGGTAACCTTAACATTTTATTTTATGAT
>NW_015634038.1:296423-298484 GCF_001515625.1 Sinocyclocheilus rhinocerous | reverse complement strand
AAATGTTATTTGTGTAGGCTATTTTACTTTTAATTTAATTAGAAGTAGGCCAACAGCACCCCCTACAGATTAAAACTCCTTACCGAACCGGCATTAGGACCCGGGGGAGGCTGCCGCTGCTGCACGTGCTATTACGGTTTACTCTATCATACACCGAACGCATTCTGTACGTGCATTCTCAGTTTAAATGCAGCGATCCAAAACATTGAATCCAATCACCATTCAGGCAAAACTTTGCTTCTAGAATGAGCCACACTGCTGACGTGATCTAATCGCTAGCAGACCCTGAGCACATTTGAGTTAATGCATTCCTCTTATCGGCAAGACATATCGGCATAATTTTTCATATCGGGCCGATGCCGATATTTACATTTAAAGCCATTATCAGCCGATTCCGATATTGGTCCGATAATATCGTGCATCCCTATTCTTAATGGATTTACCTGATTTTCCCCGGTTTGAACTGTTGCATCTCTCTTTCTCCTCTTCCAGGAGCCACATTGGCAAAACCATCCTGAGCCAGCCTGCCTGCGTGTCTAAACTGCTGTCTCTGCTCCTGGACCAGCGGCCCTCGCCCAAACTGGTGCTGATCATCCTGCAGCTGTGCCGCGCTGCGCTGCCGCTCATGAGTGTGGAGGATTGTGGGAATGTAGCGCTGCCGTCCTGGAGCTATGCGACGAATGCGCTGGACGCAGAGCAGCAGGAGGCCAGTGATCCTGCCTTCCGCATCGCGTCGCTGCTGCTGGCCAAGCTGGCGGACTATGTGGTGCCAGGTGCGAGAGAATGCAGCTTGGGTTTAATAAAAATAATGAAGGGTCTCTCAAATGTATCATGTTTTATGTGCCTTTGTGTTCAGGCCAAAGACTGTGTTAACCGTCACTCTATAACTGGCTTTGAGGTCGATACAATTTTTGAACATTAAAGTCTGTTCTGCTCACTCGTCATTTGATCCGAAACACAGTACAAACTGTAATATTGTGAAATGTTATTATAATTTAAAATAGCTGTTTTCTATGTGAATATCTGTTAAAATGTAATTTATTCCTGTGATCAAAGCTGTATTTTCAGCATCATTACTCCAGTCTTCGGTGTCACATGATCTTCAGAAATCATTCTAATATGCTGATTTGCTGCTCAAGAAACATTTCTGATTATTATCAATGTTGAAAACAATTGTGCTGCCTGATGTTTTTGTGGAAACTGTGATGCAATTAATTTTTCGCAATTATTTGATGAATAGAAAGCTCAAAGAACAGTGTTTATTTCAAATAGACATTTTCTGTAGCTGTATTTTTACGAATTTTTCCAATATTATCATTTTTGATCATTTAAATACATCCTTGCAACTGAGGGACGTTATAGTTTACTAAAACAACAAAAAAAAAATGTTCTGCTTGAAATAACTTAAAAAAATAAAAATAAAAAAATTCAACTTATTTTATTTCTGCTAGTTGCACAGCATTTCTCATTTTTATTTAGTTTCACTTGATCTACTAAGATAATTAAAACTGTTTATTTCAGTCTTAGTTTATATAGTTGTAATAAAAACTATATAGACAGTTTTCAAAAATGCAAACAAAAAAAAATGATGAAAATATGCAACAAAATTACTACTTTAACTTAACTTGCCAATTCACAGGTGCTATTTTTTACTTTGTTATTTTACTTTCAGGCACTATTTGTGACCCTGGAGCACAAAAGCAGTCTTAAGTCGCTGGGGTATATTTGTAGCAATAGCCAAAAATACATTGTATGGGTCAAAATTATTGATGTTTCTTTTATGCCAAAAATCATTAGGATATTAAGTAAAGATCATGTTCCATGAAGATATTTTGTAAATTTCCTACCATAAATATATCAAAACTTAATTTTTGACTAGTAATATGCATTGCTAAGAACTTCATTTGAACAACTTTAAAGATGATTTTCTCAATATTTAGATTTTTTTGCACCCTCAGATTCCAGATTTTCAAATAGTTATATCTCGGCCAAATATTGTCCTATCCTAACAAACCATACATCAATGGAAAACTTATTTATTCAGCTTTCAGAAGATGTATA
>NW_015634038.1:278990-295571 GCF_001515625.1 Sinocyclocheilus rhinocerous | reverse complement strand
AGTAAAAATCATGTTCCATGAAGATATTTTGTAAATTTCCTACTGTAAATATATTAAAACTTAATTTTTGATTAGTAATATGCATTGCTAAGAACTTCATTTGGACAACTTTAAAGGCGATTTTCTCAATATTTCTCAGCCAAATATTGTCCTATCATAACAAACCATACATCAATGGAAAGCTTATTTATTCCGCTTTCAGATGATGCATAACTCTCAATTTATGACTTATGACTGGTTTTGTGGTCCAGGGTCACATTTGATCATTTATTTATGCATTAATAATTTACCTGTAATAGTTCTAATATTACCTAATATATATGCTTTATCAACATGCTTATGTATTTTTTGATCTCCTCTCTTAGGTTGCCAGACGTTGCTCTCCCCCAGCGCCTCTGAGGCCGACACCAGTCTGACACGGGCCTGTCCGAAGAGCAGCGCTAAGACCGACAGAGACGCTAGCGAGGAGGGTGAAGCCGTGGATGGCAAGCTGTCCATTTTCATCCATAAAAGAGAAGACCAGTCGTCCCATGAGGTGCTTCAGCCGTTACTCAGGTAAAACACATTCACCTCATTGAACACTTCAGTTCTGACACAAAGTTATGATTGACGTCAGTGTTTGCGTGACACCTTGCAGCAGCTCAGAGGGTCGTCCTTTCCGCCTCGGCACCGGAGCGAACATGGAGAAGGTGGTGAAGATGGATCGGGACATGACGAAGGTCAGCTCTGGTTTAGTGGCGATGGGTTTGGGGAGCAGAAAGCAATGCTGGAAGAGTGAAATGCCTGTGTTCTGCAGAGCGGCTGCTGTGAGGTGATCATGGAGGAGGCTTCGTCTGCTCTGCGGAAAGCCAATAAGTGGGCTCAGTCTGGGCTTATTGTTAGTGTGGGTCCTCCGATAGAGAGCACAGGCCAGGAGAATGCTGGGATATCCACCACAGGTGACAAGAAGAAAAGCGCCCAGTCTACAGTGTGCAGAGAGAGGAACGCTGAGCTGGCTCGGTAAGCATCTTCAGAAGGTCTTCCAGTTTTATGTGCTGCATACCTGCAAACTCATTGCCTTTCAGTGAAATGTGATTCATTTCAAGTGATTCGTGCAAATCAGAGGAGTTTTTATATCTGAAGGGGATTGACTGTCTTTGGAAAGGTTTTGATGGCATTTTCTTTTCATCTTACCTCCTTGTTATACCTAATAAAGCAGGGCTATTTTAGTATCATTGAGATGCTATTATAGTTTTTATTAATATTTAGAATATTTTTTAAAATATATTCCGTTTTCATTTTAATTTTAGTCATTTTATGTGATTTTGTCATTTTATTAGTTAAAAAAAAAATCTATTTAGCTTTAATTCAATTTTAGTTGATTTAGTACATCATGTTTTTTATTTTATTTTGGTCACACTTCGTTTTAAGGTCGCCATTAACAAACCATTAACTAAGACTTGCCTCAATAAACTACTAATTTGCTTATTAATATTTAGTAAAGTAGTTAACTTAAGGTATTGGTTAGGATTAGGGATGTAGAATTTGCTCATGCAGAATATGTGCTTTATATGGACTAATAAACAGCCAATATGTTAATAATAGGCATGCTAATAAGCAACTATTTAATAGTGAGAACTGGTCCCTATACTGAAGTGTTACCTTTATTTTAGTTAAAGTTTATTTTACTTCAAGTAACAATAATTGTTTTATGGTTTTAGTTTCAGTTAACTATAATAACCCTGTTACAAAGTAATGTTTATTTGTTTGTATTGTTTAAGGACAGTGCTGAAAGTGAAGAATTTAAGACATAAATATTAGTATTGTAACTTGCAGTGTAAAATAAAATAATTATTATAACGATCACTTATTTGAGTTAAAACAGTATAATATTAATACAACTAATAATAAGCCCTAAATACGTGTCGTCATACTGTATATATAAATAATTTGAAAACAAAAACAGTCCAAATAAAACACTTAAAAATATGTAATATTTTATCAGTTTATTTTGCATGTCAAGTAACCATTAACCAACTATGAACATGTAAATATGTCATTAAATTATTGAAATATTCACCTAATATTTTGAAGGGTGCTTTAAGTAAATATTTTATGTCTAAGGGGTTCGGCTAACAAAAACGTTTGGGAATTTCTGACATTATCATTCATTGAGGTCTGTCATTTTATAAAACGTTTTTGTCAAAACTTGTGTCATTTGAACTCTGAAGTTGTTAAAATCATAGTTTTTACAGTTTAGGATGTTACTGTAGGCATTGTGACATTTCAAACCAACGTCGCTACCTAAACAACAAGTAGTTCTAATATCACAATTTTCCAAAATGATTTCAACGGCTGATTCCAAGAAGTTTCTAGAAGGAGAAATGACTGAAACTCTTTGATTTGACACACAGCTCGGATCCGGTGCGTCCCTTCATCAGCGGTCACGTGGCGAACAGCATGGCTGCGGAGGTCATCGCTCTGCTGCACAGTCTCCTGACCGCACCTGAGTCCAACACGGCTCAAATATGGACCAGCACCGCAGAAAAGGTGTGCTGCGCTCTTTCGTTCCCTAACAAGGGCTCAATTACAGCTGGCTTTAAAATCAAATCAAAAACACAGTTTGTGTTTTGTGTTCACTCCATACTCCTCTCCGTCAGGTGTTGTCCAGGGCCTTGATGTACATCCCTCAGTTAGGCAAGCACGCTGAGAGTATTCTGGAGAGCGGCAACAGCAGCGGCAGGAAGTTAGCCAAGCTGCAGGCCATTGGTCGACAGGCCGTGGCGGCTCTCTGCGCGCTGGGAGGATTCAAGGAGACCATCAAGATCGGTTCTGAAGTCCAGGTGAGCCATTACTCGACATAGATATATATACGTAGATGCCTCATTAGTGACTGTTTCTATTGGCCGCTGGAATCTACAATGTATCGTCACGAGCCGCAGGGTTTAATTTGGTTTTATTTGTGTATGTTTTTTTGACTCTCAAAGCCATGATTCCCATTCACTTCCATTATAAGACTGACAGACTGCAACGGTTTGAGTTAAAACTCTTCGTTTGTGTTCTACTGAAGAAACAAAGTCACCTACATCTTGGATGCCCTGGGGGTAAGCAGATAAACATCAAATTTTCATTTTTGGGTGAACTATCCCTTTAAGTCTATGGAATACCATTGAAATTTTGAATGGCCATATCTCCGTAACGGCACGGCGGATCCGCACCATATTCGGGGGATCCCTTCAGCTCGAGGAACCCTCTCGAACGCCGAATCGAGTGTTCGTCTCGAGGCCCCCTTTCGAATGAGACCACCTCTAGTAAGTTTCGTCTGTGTGTGAAGACAGTAGCGCAAATCCGTGAATGAATGTTGCGAAGTGAAATAAACTTCAACGGAATAAAGTTGAATGGAACTGAATTGAAATCAAGTTGAATAAACTTCAACTTTACTGTTCAGTGCACTGATGTCAGACTCATTTTGGATAATAACGTTTATTGTTAAATTGTTAAATGCCCTGCCTCCATTACATATCTTTGTCACGTCATTATAAGTGTTTCATCACCATATTTGAGTGATCATTGCATAAAATGTGTTTATGTATACAGTATATATTCTGTTCATGTATATACTGTATTCTATATATAGTACCAGTCAAAAGTTTAGACACATGAATGGGAAAGTACTGGTACTGTACTATAATATACACAAAGAATATCGGCCAATATGTGACCCTGGACCACAAAACCAGTCATAAGTTAAGTTTTGATATATTTACAGTAGGAAATTTACAAAATATCTTCATGGAACATGATCTTTACTTCAGTAAAATCAATAATTTTGACCCATACAATGTATTTTTGGCTATTGCTACAAATATACCCCAGCGACTTAAGACAGGGTCACATATATCGATATCGGCCCTTTTTTACTCCATAATATCGGTATCGGTACCGGGCCCCAAAAAACCCATATCGGTCGGGCTCTACTCTATATAGACACGGTTTTTAGCAGATGAATTGTTCACATGACTAGTATCTTGCTGAAGTGTTTGTTCTCGGTGGCAGGTGGTGGGTAAAGGTGTGTTGGACAGTGTTGGTGTCGTCATATCCATTAATGAGCAGGAGGGAATCGCCACAGTCAAGTTTCCTTCCTGCGAGTACCGGCGCACCTGCAAAGCGTCTGATATCCTCACCGTGCCTATATCCCGCCTCTGCACCCCTCGCTCTGAGGTAATCACCTCTGAAACGTCTGCAGAACGGCAGAATTTCATGTTTTGCATTGAATGATGAAAATGTTTTCTGTCACAGTTTCATTGTTCGTTATTATCTACCTCATCCTCGACTCTGTGACTTGGAATTATTCATTTCTACTCATAATGCTCTTTGTTATTAACTTGTGAAAATTAAGTAAACTTTAGCATACTTTTAAAAAAAGTAGCTAATTGTTACAGAAATAACACACTTTAATATACTAAAGTGCGAACTGTATCAACACTCAAGTGCCCGTTAATTGCAATTAATTTTTTTTTTTTTTCATTTTAATAAATGCATTTAGCTGAACTTAAGAGTGTTTTTGACCCACTTAAGTAGGACTCGAGTGCATCTTTATATGCAGTTTTATAATTACTTCTGTAGTATGAAATATGGTAAAAGTGCTGCTGAATGTACTGACAAGCATTTATGACTAAAATATACTTTATGTCTATTGAAACTTGTATGTCATGTATAGGGATATTTTAGCGCCATCTGCTGTCAGAGAGTGAAAGTGCGCTTTCATTCAGTGCGTCTCTCACATGTTCCGCCATGTGCCTCTCGCTCGCGCTTGTTTACATCAGAGTGCGCACGCATCTTTCATGCAGCATACGGCGGTGTTGTGCATTTTGACCAGTTGATGGGAAAAGTATTCTTAAAATGCATTCAAAATACTGAATAATTTGTAATATATAATTATTCACGGTATTTAGAAGTGCCCACGATAACAATATCGTGCATATTCATTACCGTGATATATCGCATTACCGAATACCGGCACAAGTCTAGTCATGTATTTAAATCTATTTGAAATTACTAATTTGTAATGAAGTTGCTGTTTAGTGCATTTAAAATCTATTAACTTTAAATGTAATATTGAATGACACACTTACAGTTAAAACGATAATCAAGTACTTTACATGTGCTTTAGTTTATTAGTCAACACATCAGAATAAGTGTACTACTTTAAAACACGACAAATGATTATTAAAACAACGTCAAATTAAAAGTTTTTACTTTTTACTAAGTGCATTTTAACTTATTAACACGTGCTTTTGTTAAGAAAACACAAATGAAAGTGTATTCTCTTCACCTTTGAGTTATTTTAGTACTTTAATTTAAACTTATTTTATTTCAGTTCGTTGCCAAGGCAACATTTCTAATGATTTAATATTTATAATTTATTTCATTTCAATCTTTCAGTTTCAACTAATGAAAAATGTTAATGTTAACCGATTCTTTTTTTTTTTTTTTTCAATAAATGTTGTATTTTTAATAGTTTTAGTTAACAATAACAATTTAGACCACAACTTCTTATTAAACATGACATGACATTTTATGCAAACATGCTTTCAATCATGACATCCATACTTTATTGGAATCGAATGACTCTCTATTAATGATGTGGAATCATCTTGGTTAGTTAGTTAGTTAACAAACAATTTGTAAATATAAAGTAACAACCCACTGTTTACTTACTAGGGATGTAACGATTCACTCAACTCACGATTCGATTTGATTCACGATTTTGATTTCACGATTCGATTCGATTCACGATTATTATTTTTTTACAAAATGAGATTTAAGACAAATTATAAATTAAATATGTCCTTTTATTATTGCTTGGACAAAATACTGTATGTTTCTTTGTAAAATTGAAATATATAATACTATACTAATATAGCACTTGCATATTATTGCTCTTTTGTTGGTTTTGATTGCTTCTATTGTCCTCATTTGTTAGTCGCTTTGGATAAAAGCGTTTGCTAAATAACAAAATTTAAATTTAATGTAAATGTAAATAACAAAACTAAATTGAAATTTTAAAACAAGCCCCAAATCAAATAAATAAGTAACACAAATCAAGGAAATCTCTTCATATAAACAAACTAAGGCTTTGTCTGTGCTCTTTCCTTTTAAAATTAGAGGCAACCACTGCATTTTAATCATGATCCAAACAAAGATGCTGCAAACATGCAACATGAGCAGCTTTTAATCAAAATTAGATTGTATAATTTGTATAGACTTCAGAGAAAAAATACCATCGAAATACAGTAAGTTCCCCTCAGACATACATTCATATAAACTCCTACCACTAATTGAATCGCGATTTGTTTAGCATCTCAACCGATTTGAATCGTCACATACTCAAATCGATTTTCAACCGGCTCACGGTTAATCGTTACATCCCTATTACTTACCATTGAGCTGACTGACGTACTGCAAGAAAGAAATGCACTTTCAGATATGAGTAAACGTGCCTTCGTCTGTGGGCTTTTCAAGCAATGTCAGTCATCTTGCAGATTTGTGAAGCAGCTCAGATTTCTGCCGTCACGTCTCTCACGCAGCTCTGTGTGTTTGTGGTCAGGCTCTGCCGCTGCATAAGCTGTCCATCACAGAGAAGGTTGTTCAGGCCGTTCAGTCCATGCTGCTGCCGCAGGAGGGCAGTCTGTCCATCCACACGTCTCTGCCTGCGTCTGGAGACGGATCCAGTCCTGTGATGGCTGTGGTGCGTCTTCTGGCCGAGATCAGAACCAGGTAAGACCCTCAAGAATATATGGATTCTGGCCGAGATCAGAACCAGGTAAGACCCTCAAGAATATGGAAGTCAAACACGAGCAGTCGCTCTTCTTGCCTGTGCATTATTGTATAGTAGTGTTTGGGATCTGGGGTGTTTATTCTGCGTGTTTGACTCCGTCAGGGCGTGTTTGGTGATGGCGCAGCTGCTGGAGGACAGCTCCTTCTGTGAGGAGTTTATTCAGCAGTGTCCCGCAGCGGTGGAGGTGCTCAACCTGATCGCTCAGGAGTGCAGTCCTGGTGAGAGCTCACACCGATCCTTGCAACATCCTTTTTTTTTGTACATCCAAAAACAGTTTCCGTAATGGTAAAAAATTATATTTTTTATACAGTTTATATAATTTATTGTTAAATTATATAAACCGTAATAAAATAATGATATTATGATCTTCATTTTTATTTTTATTTTATACAATATTTTGCATTTTTTAAATTCTGTTTATTAATTCTTATTTGCATAATACATTAACTAACTGAGAACAAACCTTGTTGGTTCTCGAGCTTCTAGCAAACCCGTGTCTGATGTTTATATGTGACCCTGGAGCACAAAACCAGTCATAAGGGTCAATTTTTCGAAATTGAGATTTATGCATCATCTGAAAGCTGAATAAATAAGCTTTCCATTGATGTATGGTTTGTTAGGATAGGACAATATTTGTGAGAGATACAACTATTTGAAAATCTAGAATCTGAGGGTGCAAAAAAATCAAAATATTGAGAAAATCACCTTTAAAGTTGTCCAAATTAAGTTCTTAGCAATGCATATTCTTAATGATAATGAATTTTTTTTATATTTACGGTAGGAAATTTACAAAATATTTTCATGGAACATGATCTTTACTTGATGTCCTAATGATTTTTGCCATTAAAGAAAAATCGATAATTTTGACCCATACAATGTATTTTTGGCTATTGTTACAAATATACCCCAGCGACTTAAGACTGCTTTTGTGCTCCAGGGTCACGTATGTGAATAAAAAATAAGTTTATATGTGAATAAAAGCTTAAATTAAATCTGTTCATCATATGAAGTGATCATATCTTTACAGTAGCAGTGTTTTTGTTTTGTTAACTAAAAAAACTTACTTAAAAAAAAAACTTATGAAAATGAGAAAAGTCGCCTTGGCAATTAACTTAAAATAAGTTCTAAAAGTACTAAAATTGCTAAAACTAAAACTGAAATAAATAAAAGAGTAAAGCTAACTAGAAATATAAAAAATAAACTACATGAAGAAAAAAATCAATTACTAAAACTGAAAATATAAAAACGAAAGCTAATTCAAATTTTAATAAATACTATAATAGTATATAAATAATACTAAAATAGCGCTGACAACAGCATTTTCTTTATTTCGTTAGCAATTTATTTGTGTGTGTTGAAAATTAGAAATGTTGCCCTGGCAATTAAATGAAATGAAATGAGTACTGAAATTACTAAAATTACAACTGAGATTAAAAAAAAAGAATTAATTAAAGCTAAATAGAAATATTAAATTTTTTTTTTTTTAAACTAATGAAAATGACAAAAGCACTTAACAAAATTACTAAAACCTAAACAAAAATTTAAATAAAAACTGAATATAAAAATAAAAACGAAAATATGTATAGAGAAAAATGATGAGAATATTAAAAAAATCTCCATTTGTGTTCTGAAGATAAATGTGTGTGATAATTAGAAATGTTTTTTTTCATTTGAACAAACTCTTTAACTCGCCCTCATGTCTGTTTAAATGCATAATCTTGCATGACTCTTACATATTCTTGCATGAACACTAAAAATAGTTTTTACAGCTGTGCTTTCACCCAGTGAAGCATAAAGTAGGATTTTTTTGCACCCTCAGATTCCAGATTTTCAAATAGTTGCATCTCAACCTATCCTAACAAACCATACATCAATGGAAAGCTTATTTACTCAGCTTTCAGATGATGCATAAATCTAAATTTTGAAAAATTGACACTTAAAACTGGTTTTGTGGTCCAGGGTCACATATGGGCTTATATGGGAAGTTGATAATAATATGTTGCTTAGGAAACCCAGATCTTCTTCCTCTCTCCGCAGCCTAAGGAAATCACGTGGTGCCCGTCGCGCGTCTTCCCTCCGGTTCGCGCCTGCATGTTCTCCTCACACTTGACCTCCGTGACCTTTCTGGCCGATCCGAGCGCAGGCGGAGGTCTTCCCAGAGGAACGTTCATCTACGCCACTTCACCTGTGCCTGTCCAGGTAACCACAGCCTGTTTGTGGCTCATACACTTTTGAAGAAAATAAATGCTTAAAATAAAGACTTTTGTTCTGCAAGATCCAATGCTGTTTTGGATTTTTAGAATTTTTTTAATTATTATTTTTTTAATGTTTATAAAGTTTATTTAGTTCCAGTTATTTTAGTACTTCAACTTAAACTAAATGAACATGTTAGTTTTTTTAAATTTTATTTCAGTTAATGTTTATTTTCATTTTTTTATGGTTTTGGTTTTAGTATATGATAATAACCCTGCCAAGGATGCATTATATTGATCAAAAGTGGTGGTAAAGACATTTATAATGTTAGAAAAGGTTTCTTTTTCATATAAATGTTGTTCTTATGAACTTTCTATTCATGTAATCCTGAATAAAAATTTCACAGTTTCCTCCAAAATATGTAGAAGCACAACTGTTTTCAACATTACTAATATGAATATGAAATAATAATAAGCAGATTAGAATGATTTCTGAAGGATCATGTGACACTGAAGACTGGAGGTCGACCGATAGTGGATTTTAACCCTCTGGGGTCCGAGGGTGTTTTGGGGGCATTTGTGCTTTTTTCAGTTGCTTATAAACATTTAATGGCTAAAGTTTAGTAGCACCATAATCAGCACAAACTGGGCTACAATAATATGTGGGCAGCATGTATGTATGTGATTGTATTTTTGAGAAAACAATGTTTATGCGTGCTTAGTGAAAAACTAAAATTTTAAAGTCACTGAAATAAGGCCATAAAACACATACAGAACATTTGTTCACAGGACTTTTGAGAACTGGATTTGAAGTCTAGAGTTTTTGCTTCAGAATGATGTGAAAATCATCTCGTTTACTCACACTTAAATTTTCTAAGGCACATTTTGTGTAGAAAAGGACTGAAGACTGGAGTAATGATGCTGAAAATGCAGCTTTGCATCACAAAAATAAATCACATTTTACAATATATCCACATGGAAAAGAGTTATTTTAAATTCTAATAATATTTCACAATTTTACTATTTTTACTGTATTTCTGATCAAATAGAAGAGACTTTAGAAAATCTTACCAACTTCAAGCTTCTGAACGGTAGACTTCTCTACGTCTAGCTCACGTTTTCTCATTTTCTGGTTTCCAGGCTCCTTCCTTTTACTGGGAGATCGAGGTTGTTTCTTTCGGAGACTCAGAGGATGACAGCGGCCCTGTAGTTTCGTTTGGTTTCTCCCCGGAGGCCGAGAAGAGAGACGGCGCTTGGACCAGTCCTGTGGGCACCTGTCTATTCCACAAGTACTGACCCGCTCCATTTAACACGTTCACTGGACTCTAAACCTGTTCTTTCTGTTCCTCTCTCTGCTTCCCATCCTAACTCCTTTCTTTTTACGTGTCGTCCTTGTTGTTGTTTCTCTCCCGCTCAGTAATGGGAGGGCGGTACACTATAATGGCTCCAGTTTGCTGCAGTGGAAGAGTGTGAGACTAGACGTGACTCTACTTCCTGGTGAGACAGGACCGACTTTATTCATTCAGCCATTAACTGCAAGCACATTACGTTGTTCAAGCCAGCTTTTGGGGAAGCTACGTTTGAAACCGTTAAAGGGAGAGTTCTTTCCCGCGACAGTCTGCCTGGGCTTTTCTTTAACTCCTAAAACTAATGCTTTCCGTTTGCCTTTTTTTCTGTTGTCAATTTGTTCTGATGAACTTGAGTGATCATTATAAACTGAAATTTGTTTAAAGAGCTGAAATTGAGTGTTAATATTGTGTAGGAGCATGATGATTATTGATTGATAATTGCCTCCTCAGCTGTGTGCAAAATTTTTTTTTATTATTTCTCTGTATTTTTGTCTTGTATTTTTGTTGTCTTGTATTTTTGTTTTCCACAAATATTGAAACATTATTAAATCAAGATACATTTACTTGAGAGGCAAAATGACCAATTAAGTCAGTAACACTTTACAAAAAGGCTCCATTTGTTGACATTAGTTAACTTCATTAGTTAACATAAACTAACAATGAAAAATACTCCTAAAGCATTTATTAATCTTATTTAATGTTGATTCCAACATTTACGAATACATTATTAAAATCAGTAGTTGTATCTATTCATGTTAGTTAATGGACCCGAGTTATATTTTTATTAACTAACGTTAACGAAGATGAATAAATACTGTAACAGTGTATTGCTCATTGTTAGTTAATGCGTTAAATATAGTTAACAAATGAAACCTTATTGTAAATGGTTACCATCAAGTCTTATTTTCCGGAAAAATAAAATAAAACAAAACAAAAATAATAATAAATTATCAAAAACGAAGTGAGGTTGTATAAAAATTAAGTATGTTTATGCTTAAAATAAGAAAAATTTAATATTTACCAATGGGGTAAGAGGGGGAAAAAAGTGTTTTCCCTTTAAATTATTACGCTTCTATTTCTTGCCACGTTGACAGATTTTTTTTTTTCTTATTTTAAGCATAAACCTGCTTAATTTTGATACATTTCAGAAAACAAGTCTTAATATCATAAGCCATTTTGCTTCTCAAATAAACACATATTGATTTAAGATTTAAGAACAAGACAGAAAATATATTTTTGCAGTAAAAACCAATGTTCAAAACAATGTAGTGTTTTGTCACAACAAGCCGATACTTGAAAAAGTATATTGTTGCTAAAAAGCTGTGCTGTTTTTTTGTTTTTTCAAGAGAATATGTTAAAGTTGAAGTAAAAAAGTTGAAAGTTTTAGTAACTAACCCCTGATTGCTGGTAGGCAAACATTTGTGAGCACAGAAACCAGTCTTAAGTCGCTGGGGTATATTTGTAGCAATAGCCAAAAATACATTGTATGGGTCTAAATTATTGATTTTTTTTATGCCAAAAATCATTAGGATATTAAGTAAAGATCATGTTCCATGAAGATATTTTGTAATATTTTCCTACTGTAAATATATTCAAACTTAATTTTTGATTAGTAATATGCATTGCTAAGGACTTCATTTGGACAACTTTAAAGGAGATTTTCTCAATATTTAGATTTTTTTGCACCCTCAGATTCCAGATTTTCAAATAGTTGTATCTCGGACAAATATTGTCTGATCCTAACAAACCATACATCAATGGAAAGCTTATTTACTCAGCTTTCAGATGATGTATAAATCTCAATTTCGAAAAATTGACTCTTATGACTGGTTTTGTGCTCCAGGGTCACCATATATCATCGCTCACAAAGTTATATGAATATTTTCTTGTTCATGCAAGTGTATAGAGTTGTTGAGCTGCTGTGGTGATGGTTTGTGTGGTGTGTTTGGACTCAGGTGATGTTGCAGGCATCGGTTGGGAGCGTTTGGAAGGCACTCCTCCTCCCCCCGGCCAGCCTCCTAAAGGCAGAGTCTACTTCACCTACTGCGGTCAGCGTCTCGCTCCTTATCTGGAGGACGTGGCCGGAGGCATGTGGCCCGTGGTCCACATTCAGAAGAAGGTTTGCACACAAATATGATACATTACAAGCAAACCAGTGGTTTTCATAACTAAGTTCAAGATGATTCGAAATGGTTTTAATCCATTTGTAGGTTATACTGGATATTCCTAGAAGGAAAAAAGTGCCTGAAAATGTGCTAATTAAATAAAGAAATTAGTATTATACTATAGTAGTATTTATTAATATTTTGAATTTACTTTTATTTTTATACTGTCACTTTAATTTCATTTTAAGTTGTAGTGTTTTTTTTTTCTTCTTCTTTTTTTAATATTTCTATTTAGCTTTAATTTATATTTCCTTCTGTTTGGGTTTTAGTAATTTTTATACTTCAACATATTTTATTTCAGTTAGTTATCAGGCAAAAGTTTTTTTTTAAGTTAAAGCTTTTCAACTAATATTTATATTATAAACTTTATTTAAATTAACTTTATTTAAATTTTTTATAGTTAAAATGTATAGTTTTTTTATAGTTTAGTTAAAATGTATAATTTTTTAATAGTTTTAATATTTTAATATTGTTATTAACAGTAACAACACTGGCTTTTATACCCAATATAATTACTAATGATACTAATGAATAATACAATTTTAAATTTAAGCAGTTATTTAAAAATGTAAAAAATAAATATATTAATTTTAATGTAAGATCGAATAACACACTACAGTTAAAATGATAATTAAGTACTTTAGTATCAAATGCTTTAGTATGTTAGTCAACACATCAAAATGAGTGCACTTCTTTCAAACACGACAAAAGATTATTAAAATATAATGATTTAAAATGTACTTTAATGTCAAACTTAATTTGACATCAGTACAAAGATCACTTTTTAAAAGTGTACTTAAGTGTGTTCAGAAACAGTCATGAAAGTCTGTTGGCTGATATGCCCAATAAAACAAGAAGAGATTATGAATTAGATGGAAAATTAAATATGGAAACTGTATGCTTATGTATTTGCTAGGGGTTAATGTCTTAGGGGTCAAAACAGTAAAAATGTGAAATATTATTACAATTTTAAGTAGCTGTTTTCTATGTGAATATCTGTTAAAATGTGATTTATTCCTGTGATGCAAAGCTGAATTTTCAGCATCATTACTCCAGTCTTCAGTGTCACATGATCTTCAGAAATCATTCTAATATGCTGATTTGCTGCTCAAGAAACATTTCTGATTATGTCTTTTTAATGTACACTGATTGCTTTATTTGCCCTTTAGCCCTGCTTTAAAAACATCTCATTTGTTCCTTGTGACTTTGTTTTTTTCAGAATACGAAGATTCACGCAAACTTCGGCTGCCGGTTGTTTGCGTACGCAGAGGGACAGGCTCACCGAAACGCCGCCGATCTCTGCATGGACCTCTCAGAGGAGATCAGCGCCAACTTCGAGGCTCTGCCCTTCGCCATGGCCTCCGACAGCGACAACGACGCCGGCACGAGCGTGGCGTCTGACTCAGGGTCTCACGGTCCCCCGTGTCGTATCGCTGCGGTCGTCACAGCACAGCAGCGTCAGTGTCCACATATTAACTTATAGTTTCAGAGCAAAAAAAGATGTGTGCGTGTACAGTACCGGTCAAAGGTTTGGAACAATAAAGCAATGAGCCGCAAGAACCCGTGGTTTACAGTGAATTTATAACAGCTAAGGGGCGTTGTTAGGCACGACGTGAAGCGGAGGTTGCCGAGCAACACACAAACGTAAACAAAGGTGTATGTTTGTAGAGTAATTTACAACAGCTACGAACGTGGCTCAACCAATCAGAATCAAGGACCGGAACTCTCCGTTTTATAATTAAGATGTTTTAATGTTTTTGAAAGAAGTCTCTTCTGCTCACCAGGGCTGCATTTATTTGATCAAAAATACAGTAAAAACAGTAAAATTGTGAAATTTTATTACAATTTAAAATAGCTGTTTTCTAGGTGAATGTCTGTTAAACTGTAATTTATTTCTGTGATCAAAGCTGAATTTTCAGCAACATTACTCCAGTCTTCAGTGTCACATGATCTTCAGAAATCATTCTAATATGCTGATTTGCTGCTCAAGAAACATTTCTGATTATTATCAATGTTGAAAACAGTCGTGCTGATTAATGTTTTTGTGGAAACTGTGATGCATTTTTATTTTTCAGGATTATTTGATTAATAGAAAGTTCAAAAGAACAGCATTTAATTGAAATCTTTTATAACATTATAAATGTCTTTAATGTAAATTTTGATCAATGCGTCATTGCTAAATAAAAGTATTGATTTCGTATAAGCCCCAAACTTTTGAATGGTAGTATGTATCACGATTTCCACAAAAATATTCGCCTTGATCAAATAAATGCAGCCTTGGTGAGCAGAAGAGACTTCTTTCAAAAACATTCTAAAAAATCTTAATTATTCAAAATTTTTGGTTAGAATCTTTTGAATTTTTTCCCTCCTACTATAGAATAAAATGAATTATCTGACTGAATCAGTAAAGCAGATGTTATTCATGTGGGTTAAACCTTCTTATTTTGTTTTAGTGTTTCAGGGAGCTGCTGCGCTGTGAAAGTGCTCTGGCGCGTCTCTACTGCCGCATGGCATTGCTCAACATCTTTGCTCCCAAGAGCCCTCACACATTCACACGTCTCTTCCACATCCCCGCCGTGCGCGACATCACACTTGAGCACCTGCAGCTCTTGTCCAATCAGCTGCTGGCTCCGCCTCTGCCAGGTGATGTCATACATCACAGGTGGCCAACTTGTTTGGTCCAAATTTAGGAATAGTTCACCCAAAAATGAAAATTAGCTGAAAATGTGCTCAGCCTCAGGCTGTCCAAGATGTAGACGAGTTTGTTTCTTCATCAGCTTTGGAGAAATGTAGCATTGCATCACTTGCTCACCAGTGGGTGCTCTGCAGTGAATGGGTGCCGTCAGAACGAGAGTCCAAACCGCTGATAAAAGCATCACAATAATCTACAAGTAATCCACACCACTCCAGTCCATCAGTTAACATCTGGAGAAGAGAAAAGCTGAAACAACTCTCATTCTGACGGCACCCATTCACTGCAGAGGATCCATTGGTGAGCAAGTGATGCAATGCTACATTTCTCCAAATCTGTTGAAGAAACAAACTCCATCTTGGATGGCCTGAGGGTGAGTAAATGTTAAGCAAATTGTAATTTTTGGGTGAACTGTTCCTTTAATACATACTAGGAAAAAAAAATCAAAACTCACTTTTCTGTGTTTGTTGATTTCCCTTGGCGTCTGTAGATGGCAGAATCAGTTCAAACTCTATTCTGCTGGCTCAGTCTGTCCTCCACGAGCTGCAGGGCGAGAGCTGCTCCCCGACCGAACTCTTCTATCAGGGAAACGCTCAGAGCATCCGCGAGTGGCTGACGGTGGCCATCAGCAGAGCCCTGCATCAGGGAGAGGACAGCCTCCTCGAGCTCACTAAACAGATCTGCTGCTTCCTGCAGGTACCAACGCCTCACAACTGATCTGTGCACGATTATTTCATTTTTCTCTGCAGGGATACATTATTATTATTATCATTATTATTCTAAAAATTATGATTTTTATATATATTGATTGACAGAAGAGATCAGTGTTATTTTAGTATAATTTGATATATTATTATAGTTTTTGTTAGTATTTTCGTCTCTTGCAAAGAGAGCCAACTCAGCTGCCGCAAAGAGTGAGTTTTTACAGATTATAATTTTAGCTAGTTATAACTCAGAGACAAGACAACATTAGCTGTGTTTTCTCTATGGATGTCACATGCACGGAAATTATTGAATGACCCGTCATTTAAAATGTACTTTATTATAAGATAATGACACTAACTTTGCAACATCAACATTGCTATTGACCTAAATTGAATCAACTTTGAATTGATTTGAGCTGAATAATGTTGAGAAGACTCTATTGTCTTCTCTAGAGCTGATTTACAGCTGAATTTGATGAATTTGTGTCATAATTGGTGAATTTTACAACACTAACTGCAATTTTTCTGTTTATTAATGTAAAGCATCTTTGAAATTATTTGTTTTGTATAAAGTGCTGCGTGTGTGTGTGTGTGTGTGTGTGCGCGTGTGTGTGCGTGTGCGCGCGTGTGTGCATGTGTGTGTGTGCATGTGCGCGTGT
>NW_015634038.1:269418-278685 GCF_001515625.1 Sinocyclocheilus rhinocerous | reverse complement strand
GTGTGTGTGTGTGTGTGCATGTGAGTGTGTGTGTGTGCGTATGTGCGTGTGTGTGTGTGCATGCAACTTTAAAGTAAAACTATATTTCACATAAAAATTGTTACACAAGTATGTTAAGAAACATATGGAAGTTAAATTAATCTCTGTTAAATGATTATTAGTTGTTTTTGTGGTTATATTTGTTTATGATCGCTAAAATTTCAGAGCGCTCCAGAGCAGTTCACACTGGAAGAGTTTCCCATCTCAGAGTCCAAGGTCAGCATGGACGTGAACTTCCCTGGCGCCGCCTTTGTGGTCGTCTCTTGCAAAGAGAGCCAACTCAGCTGCCGCAAAGAGTGAGTTCTTACAGGTTATAATTTTAGCTAGTTATAACTCAGAGACAAGACAACATTAGCTGTGTTTTCTCTATGGATGTCACAAGCACTCATGTTATTGAATGACCTTTTTTTGTATCTTGCTTTCATTAAGCAGTGAGTTTTGCATAGTGCAAAACTACTTATTTTCAAAATATGGCCGTTTTCTGTCTAAATGCTTTATATGCTCACATGTGTTCATGGCATATTTAACTCGTATTCTGGTCACTGTCTGCAGGTGTATCTCCCCCTCCTGGTGCAGTGCTGGTATTGCATTCGTTGCCTCTTGAGTTTCCCTTGGCCATGGCCTTTGCTGAACAGCTGCTAACCTACACCATAGGGGAAACCATTGACCGCTCTGAGGATGAGCTGGACACTGTGCCCACTTCTGTGCTTATGCAGGTTGTAGAGTTGCTGGGTAAGAAATGTTCATTTATTTTGCCCCGAGGGTCCCATGAAGCATACTATTAAAACTTCCAGTGCAGTTCCATTTTTCAGCATCACATTTGCGGTGTCTGTCTTTAGGTGGGCTTCTGTGGACCACTGATCTTGCGCCGTGCATCAAGGAGCTGATCTTCCACTTGCTTGCAGAGCTTCTCCGCAAGATCCACGCCTTCGAGCGTCGCAAAACCCCCTCGGGGCTGTCTAGCCACATTACATTGCTTCTCAACCCTTGCCTAACAGTCCTTATGGTTCTTCAATCCGAGCTACGAAAACTTTACGACCACGAGACCCAAAGTTGGGGGCTAGTTAGCGGAGGTTCCTGCACTTCCGCAGCGGGTAGCAGCGGAGCGCTTGCGCTCGTCACCGAGCGGAGCCGCTTCTCGACCTACTTCCATGCCCTGATGGAGGTGTGTCTGGCAGTCGCCGAAGTGACTCTGCCGCTCAGTACAGGTGCAGGGATTTCGGCGGTAGGCGCCCCTTCATCCACGAGCACCGCTAACTGTAGCGATTCCTCGTCCTCTTCGTCGTCCTCTCCGGGCCAGACGCCCCAAAGTCCAAGCTTGCTTTCAAAGCGCAAAAAGGTGAAGCTAAAGCGTGAACGGGCAGCGGTAGCCGTTACTTCGGCAGCTGCCGTCTCAGGGAAACATGGTTCTGGAAGTGGAGCGAGACCATCAGAATGTGACAGTGCTTTACTAAACATGGCCGGAGGGAAGCCAGAGGACATGCTGTGGTTTCACCGTGGGTTGACGTTACTCTTGATTTTGCGGCACCTTGCTAAAAAGGACCCGCAAGGTCTGGGCGTCACTGAAGATGCGGTTGCAGATGCTTGCCAAGCCTTGGTTGGCTCCACCGCTCACAGTCGTTTGCTCGTGCTCTCAGGAATCCCCACTCACTTAGAGGAATCTGTGGTGCGCAATGCAATCCGAAGGGCTTGTAACGCGCACGGCGGTCTCTTCAAGGATGAGATCTTTATTCCGGTTCAGGAGGAGGACCCTAAAAAAGCCAAAGCTGAAACTTCAGGTATTCCCCAAGATGCAAAGCGAGATTGCACTGCAGGAAGCCCAAATAGCAACAGCGCAATGCCAGCAATGAGTGCCTCGGCTTCAGCGATCCAGACGTCGGTCTCCGGCTCTTTACAGGGAGCTTCCAGGGCTGCCGGTGAACTGCTAGTGAACCAAGAGCTGGTAACCCCTCAAACAGCACCTTCCCAGCCACATGCACCGCTGGATCCCCACACGGTCTCCAGTCAGGAGAGTCTGGATGTGTCTCTTTGTAGCACAGGAAGTCAAGGTAGTCTCGGCAGCATTGGGGAGCAGTTGGATAGTGGTGCGACGTCAGTCTCAGATGGGAGCTCCATGTACACAGTTGCCTCGCCAGACATCCATGCCAGTGTGACACGACCAATCAAAGGCTATGCTGTCATAGAGGTAGGTGGGAAAGACAACAGTAATATAATATGAGTGGTGTTTACAAGCATCTTTATTACTATTTTTCATATGTAGAGTTAAATTAGAGTTATTTTTATTGGTATGGTATACCATGCTCATGTTTCAAATTAATTTAATTTATTTTTTTTACTTAAATTGCTTTTGCAAGTAAGCACATAATAACTCAAGACGTTTGACAATTTTTATTTTACGGAAAAGTATGGAAAACTGAAAATGCACGGTTCCTGTGCATGTGTATTGATCGACTGTTATATTGCAAGGCCAATATATCGGCTGATATTTGGCATTTTTTAATTATCAGTATTGGCCAATAAGTTTTTGCCAAGGCGGATATATCGGCTGATATTTAGCCTTTTTTTAATTATCAGTATCAGTTAAGTTTTTGCCAAAGCCGATATATCGGCCGATATTTGGCCTTTTTTTAAATTCTCAACATCTGTCTTTTTTTTTTGCCTATTTCGTTTTACCTCTACTTTGGATTGCATGAGACATGAGACATGCATGAGACATGACAATGATATCCAGTATTGATTGACTGTTATTTTGCAAGGCCAAATTAATTTTTGATTAATTTTTAATTATCGTATCGGCCATTAAGTTTTTGCCAATGCGGATATATCACTGATATTTGGCATTTTTTGTTCATTATCAGTATCAGCTGATTTGTTTTTGCCAGGGCTGATATATCAGCCGATATTTGGCCTTTTTTAATAATCAGCATTGGTTATTACGTTTTTTTGGTGGGCTGATAAGCGTCAGAAGCGGGACTTTTATTTTGACAGCTTCTGAGAATGCCAGTGCTTGCCACCTAATGGTACAAAATATAACAAATTATTTAAATATGCTTAGAACTTTTGTGATTCATTTGGCTAAAGCTTTTACAAACTCTTCCTACTGCGTTCATCACATCTTCACCAGATTTTCCGACAATGATAAAACGCATCTAGAGCACCCTAGCAACTGCATAGCAACACGTTAGCAACCACTCAGAGCACCTTAGCAACACTAGTAGCACTAACCATTTTGTGAAAGAAATTAGGTACCTAGTAATGTAATGTTTTTTTGCTTTTTTCTTATAGGTAAGGGCCCGGGCCCAAGTAGAGAAGATTCGGGCCAGTCTTTTTAATAGCAGTGATCTCATTGGCCTTTCCAATCTGGAAAGAGAGGAGGAGCTAATGGAGATGACCAATGAGGAGATCCTCACCGCCTCCAGTGTAAATCAGAGTTTATTTGACACACAAGGGAGTTCTGCCCTGGAGGAGTACTTCCTTGACAAATCGATCAGAGGTTCGTTGATTTCTTTATCCCAGAATGTTACAAATATGTTATTTTATTCTGTAATTCTTCTTGCAAGGGTTTTCCTTAATAACTTGATATCAAGTTTAATTATTTTTTGTCCTTGTAGGAGATAAATTGGTTCCTGAAGCACGTGATGTGCTGACAGACATCTTTAAGAGCTGCATTTACGCAGAGCAGGTGCTGAGTCCCGTACCAACAAAACCAGTGAAAGTATCGGACATTTATCTGAGCAAAGAGCAGATCAACTCTCAGACACCAGGAAACCTGCTCCACCTGTTTTTTACACATGTGCGGCCTCCCAAGAAGGTGCTTGATGACCAGCTCACTCAGGTGAAATCCTCAGAACTGTAATTCATTTATTATTATTATTATTAAATGGCTAATTTATCATGAAACATATGTATTAATAGTTGATTTTTTTATTATAAAAAAGAAAAATCCACTACATGCACATGGTCATTTTGAGTCTTCCACATGCATTTTGCAAAATGATAATTGATTATTGTTATGAAAATTACAAAAAATTGACATAACTAGTTGTAATCCACACATGTGTTACTATACTATTAACTTTTTCTGTTAGTTTGTTTTTTGTTAGCATCAGTTTTAAGGCACAGTTGAACAGACACGAAGTATTTGACTGGGTCAAGGCTTAAATTACTAAACTTTTCTTATCGTACATGTAGATTCTTCGTAAATATGGCACAGTAAAGCCCAACAAGAACAAGCACAGCAAGGCAGGCAAAGAGCAGCACCAAGGCAAAGTGGTCAGCACAAAAAGACCCATCACCAAACCCCCGACCAAAGAGAAGTCCATGCTGAACAGTGTTAGGTGAGTATTGACATCACGCTCAGTAGTCAGTTTCCTCTATAAATATTTAAATATTTAATTGAACACAGGCATACCTTACCATAAAATACATTCTAATTAACCATTGTTTTTCATTTGAAATATATCAAATTCATTTATCTGCTCTCGTAAGATGCATGATACCAGTGTTATTTTTTGTATCATTGAGATACTATTATTTTTTATTAATAAAAACTATACATTTTTAGATTTTTATTGATTTATTATTTTTTGTTTTAGTTAAAGCTTTAATAATCATGATTTGGGCATTTTTATATATAAAAAAAATTATTATTATAAATTGAATACAAAAATATATATATTAGTAATGCTGCATTGGCCAGTTTTTTTTTATTCCTTAAGTAACGAAAATAATTTTTTTAGTTTTAGTTTTAGGTGACTATAATAAATGGTATGGTAAATGGCGTTTTTCCAGAACTGTACTAAGTGAGAAAAAAGCAGTCCTTAAGTCAAAATCTCCTGAGAAGACCAAGCCCGATGAAAAAGACCCTGAAAAGTCTCCCGCCAAAAAGCTTGAAGGTTAATATAACATCATTCTTGATTTCTGAATTTATTAACAAAAATCTAATACATGGTCTGTTTCGGTGGAATCTCATGGATCTGAACACCTCACCTTTCCTCTGTCCGTCAGTGCCAGAAGAGAAGTTTCTGACCCTGGAAGGTTTCCACAAGTTTACTCTAGACAGAGCCAAGCAGGATATTCGTAGTGTTTGGCGGGCGATCCTGGCGTGCGGTTACGACCTGCACTTTGAAAGGTTTGTACCTTCCCAAGACCAAACCTCCTTCCGTACTACTTCATGTTTCCACGTCTCTCTTGTTCTACTGTCTAAGAAAACTAATGGCTAGAATAATGAATGCAACTCTCTGAAGATCTTAATGGTGTTTTTTTGTTTCAGATGCACGTGCATCGACTCCCGACACGCTCAGAAAGCCAGTAGAAAATGGACCTTTGAGATGGACTTTGCGCTGGTCCAGTTTGTTAACCGTCTGTGCCGACACCTGGCCATCACTCCTGCACGCTTGCATCCACATGAAGTTTACCTCGACGCCAAGGACACCGCCGACCCCCAAGTCGCATGCTTAATAGGCGAGTCCATGTTACGTTATGCTGTTAGATTTGGATTATGTATGGAAGCCTGTTTCCGCCACTAAATAAAAAATAAAACAAGGTAATTGCGACTTTATATCTCACAATTCTGACTTTCTTTTTTTCTCAGAATTGTGAGTTTATATCTCGCAATTCTGACTTCCTTTTTTTCTCGCAATTGCGAGTTTATATCTCGCAATTCTGACTCTTTTTTTCTCGCAATTGCGACTTTATATCTCGCAATTCTGACTTTCTTTTGTTCTCGCAATTCTGACTTTCTTTTTTTCTCAGAATTGTGAGTTTATATCTCGCAATTCTGACTTCCTTTTTTTCTCAGAATTGTGAGTTTATATCTCGCAATTCTGACTTTCTTTTTCTCTCGCAATTGTGAGTTTATATCTCGCAATTCTTACTTTCTTTTGTTCTCGCAATTGCGACTTTATATCTCGCAATTCTGACTTTCTTTTTTTCTCGCAATTCTGACTTTAATTTTTTCTCGCAATTGTGAGTTTATATCTCGCAATTCTGACTTTCTTTTGTTCTCGCAATTCTGACTTTCTTTTTTTCTCAGAATTGTGAGTTTATATCTCGCAATTCTGACTTCCTTTTTTTCTCAGAATTGTGAGTTTATATCTCGCAATTCTGACTTTCTTTTGTTCTTTTGTTTATATCTCGCAATTCTGAATTTATTTTTTTCTCGCAATTCTGACTTTCCTTTTTTCTCGCAATTCTGACTTTATAACTTGCAATTTTGACTTTATAACTCGCAATTGCAAAAAAAAAGTCAGAATTATGAGATAAAAAGTCGCAATTACCTTGTTTTATTTTTTATTCAGTGGCGGAAACGGGCTTCCATAATTATGAGATGTACAGCCACCAAGTTTTTAAGCCCAGTGTGCACTGAAGGTAACTCTGATCACACAGGCGTTCCAGTGGAGAGTTTGCGTCTGCGGTTTGCTTTGCTGCAGTCGCTCAACAGCACGCTGGAGAGCTTCTTCCTGCCATATTTATATCTCGCAATTCTGACTTTCTTTTTCTCTCGCAATTCTGACTTTCTTTTTTTCTCAGAATTGTGAGTTTATATCTCGCAATTCTGACTTCCTTTTTTTCTCGCAATTGTGAGTTTATATCTCGCAATTCTGACTTTCTTTTGTTCTCGCAATTCTGACTTTCTTTTTTTCTCAGAATTGTGAGTTTATATCTTGCAATTCTGACTTTCTTTTTTTCTCGCAATTCTGACTTTAATTTTTTCTCGCAATTGTGAGTTTATATCTCGCAATTCTGACTTTCTTTTTTTCTCGCAATTGCGAGTTTATATCTCGCAATTCTGACTTACTTTTGTTCTCGCAATTGCGACTTTATATCTCGCAATTCTGAATTTATTTTTTTCTCGCAATTCTGACTTTTGTTTTCGCAATTGCGACTTTATATCGTAATTCTGAATTTATTTTTTTCTCGCAATTCTGACTTTCCTTTTTTCTCGCAATTCTGACTTTATAACTTGCAATTTTGACTTTATAACTCGCAATTGCAAAAAAAAAGTCAGAATTATGAGATAAAAAGTCGCAATTACCTTGTTTTATTTTTTATTCAGTGGCGGAAACGGGCTTCCATAATTATGAGATGTACAGCCACCAAGTTTTTAAGCCCAGTGTGCACTGAAGGTAACTCTGATCACACAGGCGTTCCAGTGGAGAGTTTGCGTCTGCGGTTTGCTTTGCTGCAGTCGCTCAACAGCACGCTGGAGAGCTTCTTCCTGCCATTAGTCGAGCTGAGGCTGACACAAACCTATCAAAACAGCATCGCGACGCTTCTGTGCGAAGCCAAAGGTCAGTCATCGCATAAACAGACACACTGGTCTTGGTCAGGATTGTTTCTTTAGTAGCTATATAGAAGGCTACTAAAAAGTACCATGTTTTTTTGGATAGGCTGTGGAATATATTGATTATTTTCTATATATTTAATATTTGTGATCAGTATTATTTTCTTGGCAGTATGAAATGAAGCAGCATTGTGTATGTTGTAATGATTTTAAAGCGCTTTTTTTATTTGGCCATTAAGTTTCCCAAGCTTTCCATTTGTGTAACTCGAAAATGTTCGTGGAAGTCCTTGTGTGGCATTTTACATGCTCTAATACCGTAGTAATATCATAGTATTCATTGAAGTGCTTTGGAGAACCGTCTTTGTGAATGTTCAATGTTAAAGCACCACAGTATATTATTAAATTACCATGGTTTTACCATCTGATGCCATCGCTGTACTAAATTACCCCTTAAAGTGCTTCTTTATTTCATATATGTAGGGTATTTTGTAATTCTGAAAGAATTTTTACAATAAAATTGACAAAAAATGTAATATATTCCCTTGTGAAAATAAGTAAACGTTTAAAAAGAGTATTTATTACAAAAATAGTATACTACTTTAAAATAATATACTTAAGTGTGAACTGAATGTAATGATTTCAGACACTTAATAGCATGTCCATTGCAATTAAATTAAAAGGTATTGTTCTTTAAATTTATATTAAATGCAATTAGCTGAAATTGACTTAAGTACATCTTTTTATGTAATTTCATAATTACTTCTATAGTCTTTGAAATATGATTAAAGTGCTGCTGAATGTACTGACAGGCGTTTATGATAAACTAAAATATACTTTAATGTCGTTTCTATTGAATCTTGTATTTGTAGTTACACATTTATAACATTGAAAAATTTAAATATATTAACTTTAAATGTAATATCAAATAACACTACAGTTAAAATTATGATCCAGCACTTTAAATTTTTTCATATGTTAGTCAACACATCAAAATAAGTGTACCTCTTTAAAACAACAAAAGGTTATTAAAACATAATGATTTAAAGTGTACTTTAAAGTAAAACTTTTAATTTGACAATATTACTTTTTAAAAGTGTACTTAACTGTGTTAACAGGCTGCATTTACACTGGCACAAAAAATCTGATTTTTTGCTCACATCTGACACAGATCGGAATTTGTTGCACATGTTTAAACACAAAAATCCACACGAGATCCGATTTTTTCTCATCAGATCTGAGCCACTTCCAAATGTGGTTTTAAATCAGATACATATCCGGTATCTGTACATCCGACCTACGTCTAAACACACATATGGCGAGGGCGACACGTTTGCCCATAAAGATTGTGTTTTAATGCCGGTGTGCTGTATGTGCTCGCATTTTATTGATACAGAAACTTTATATAGGTAAGAAATTGTACATTCAGGAGCTGGTTTTCAACCCCTGCCCTGTGAATTTTATAAATACAACAAAACTCTACATTATATCTCTCAGCAATGAGGTGATAACTTGGCAGTTTTTGTAATTAAACCAACAAGCTTCACACTCGCTCGCGCATTTTCTCTCTCGTTAATTCTTTCGAATTAATTTCAATAAATATCAACTTGGCACTACTTTATTTGTGACCCTGGAGCACAAAAAGCAGTCTTAAGTCGCTGGGGTATATTTGTAGCAATAGCCAACAATACATTGTATGGGTCAAAATTATACATTTTTCTTTTATGCCAAAAATCAGGATTAGGATAAGTAAAGATCATGTTCCATGAAGATATTTTGTAAATGTCCTACTGAATATATATCAAAACTTAATTTTTGATTAGTAATATACATTGCTAAGAACTTCATTTGAACAACTTTAAAGATGATTTTCTCAATATTTAGATTTTTTTGCACCCTCAGATTCCAGATTTTCAAATAGTTGTATCTCAGCCAAATATTGTCCT
>NW_015634038.1:263525-269374 GCF_001515625.1 Sinocyclocheilus rhinocerous | reverse complement strand
GTACCATGAAGATATTTGGTAAATTTCCTACCGTAAATATATCAAAACTTAATTTTTGATTAGTAATATGCATTGCTAAGGACTTCATTTGAACAACTTTAAAGGCGATTTTCTCAATATTTAATTTTTTTGGACCCTCAAGAGTTTCAAATAGTTGTATCTCGGTCAAATATTGTCCTAACAAACCATACATCAATGGAAAGCTTCTTTATTCAGCTTTCAGATGATGCATAAATCTCAATTTCAAAAAAATGACCCTTATGACTGGTTTTGTGCTCCAGGGTCACATATTATCTGCAATTAAGAGCACTTTGTCAGTAAATCCTTTTCTCTTGATCTCATTTGCAGGCCTGATTTTTTACGACACCAAAGTGACTTTTATGAACCGGGTGCTGAACGCAAGCGTCCAGCGCACAGCGGATCACGCCGCGCCTGAGGTCACGCTCGACCCGCTGGAGATAGTGGGAGGTAAACCAATGAGGTGTCACTCATTCAGACGAGGGTCTGTACTATATCAGTTCCTCATGCTTACCGTGTGTGCTGCAGGAGAGACGCGTGCAGCAGAGAACACGTACTTCTGCCAGGCGGCGCGTCAGCTGTCCTGCGTCCCGTCGTCTCAGCTGTGTGTTCGGATCGCCAGCGGAGGAGACCCCACCTACGCCTTCAACATCCGCTTCACCGGGGAGGAGGTCCACGGCACCAGTCAGTGTCACGCACCGCTTTCATGCACTAAACACTACACTTCCAACATAACAGCTGCTCCTTCTGTGATGCATTCCTCCTATTATTATATAGTATCTATTAGCATTTTGAATTAGCCTTTCTATTTATATTTTCAGTTTTAGTCATTTTGTTATGCAATTTTGTCATTTGTGTTGTTTTTTTTCTATTTATCTTTAATTTATTATTATTATTTCTATTTTAGTCATTTTAGTCACTTCAACTTTTATTTTATTTTATTTTATAACTTCAACTTTTTTTAATTTAATTTTATTTCAGTTTGTTGCCAAGGCAACATTCATTATTTTTTTAATAAGTTTTTCATCTAATATTTATATTTTATTTCAGCTTCATTTCAGTTAACAAAATTATTTTTAATTTAGTTGCAGTAACATTAACAAATATAATAACTATAACACTGGTTAGGGAGAAAGTTGGCTACATTTTAGCAAGTTTTAATAATTTTGTAAATTTTGTCTTTTTTTTTTTTTTTTAATATTTCTATTTTTATTAATTTTATTTATTTTTATTTTTAGTCATTTTAGTACTTCAGTGTATTTTATTTCAGTTATTCAGTATATCAATTTCTAATTTTAATTTAATTTATTTAATTTATATTTCATTCATATTTATTTCATTTAATATTTATATTTTATTTTATTTCAGTTAGTTTTAATTAACAATAACAGCACTATTTGACAGGAAAACTAATTGGAGCAACACTACTGATGTTACGTTTACTATGTGCAACCTTTTTTTATTGTATTTAGTATGCATTTTTCTGTTCAAATTTGATGCGGTCACAGATTGTTCAATCATTAATTTCATTCTTTCGTTTGCTAGCAAAAAAAAGTCTATCTTTAAATTATAAATTAATGAGTTTTATAGTTAGATTTTCTATTTATAAAGTTTGTTGCTTATAGTGTAGTAAGCCATGATGCAACTGTTTTGCCACCCCGTTCAGTATTATTTATATACTATTATAGTATTTATTAATATTTTGAAATAACTAGTTTTAATCTAAATATACCCCAGCGACTTAAGACTGCTTTGTGCTCCAGGGTCACAGTTATGTATAAACTGTATTGCAGATCCGGGGTTCTTATAGTAAACTAAAACTGAAACTAAAATTAAAACCATTAAAAAATTAAAAAAAACGTTTTTGTTGCTTGAAATAAAATAAATGGTAACTGAAATAAAAAGGCAACACTGTCATTTTGATTTACTTTAACTTGGTGATTTACTTAGTTGAAATAACAAAAACTGAAATAAATATGGAAACTATATAGACTTCTATAAAAAACAAACGACTAAAAGCGACAAAAAACAAAATTACTTTAACAAAAATTAAAATAAAACGGATAAAATATTTTTTTATTTTTTTATTATCTCAAATAACTGCACATAATTTAATATTAATGAAATAAGAGGCCACTTAAGTGACTTAAAGACAGACACTTTCATGACTGTTTAATACACTTAAGCACACTTTTAAAAAGTGTAAATGTCAAATAAAAAAATAAAAAATAAATTTATAATTGTTTTAATAATGTTTTTTAACAATTACACTCATTTTGATGTGTTGACTAACAAACTAAAGCACATGTAAAGCACTTGATTATAATTTTAACTGGAGTGTGTTATTCAGTGTTACATGTAAAGTTAATATATTTTAAATGTAATAAATTGCAACTTTACAAATGTGTAATTACAAATATATTTAAATACATGTCATACAAGTTTCAATAGAAATGCATTAAAGTGTATTTTAGTGTATCATAAATACTTGTCAGTACATTCAGCAGCACTTTAACCATATTTCAAAGACAATAGAAGTAATTATGAAACTACATATAAAGATGTACTTAAGTCCTACTTAAGTGGGTCAAAAACACTCTAAAGTTCAGCTAATTGCATTTATTCTAAATTTAAACTGTGAAACATTTAATTGCAATTAACATTAAGTTTCTGAAAGCATTACATTCATTACACACTTAAGTATATTATTAGTCCTCTTTTTAAAAGTATGCTAAGTGTATTCTTCATCACTTCCTGCTTTAATTCTGAACCCGTCTTCTTGTTCTCCTCGTCTTGTTCACAGTTGCCCGATGAGGCGGAGCTGGAAGCGTTATGTGCTGAAGTCTCGTCGCAGAGCCACTTGGGCGAGAGCCCGGATTCACCGAGCCGTCCCTGCTGCACATTCACATACATCACCATGACCGGAGAGGAAGTAGAGCTGTGCCACGGAGGAAGTGACATCGCCGTCAGGTAGGAGCCATCGACCGACCTATTTAAAGGGACGGTTATCCCAAAAATGAAAATCCTGTCATTAGTGACTCACCCTCAATTCGTTCCAAACCTGTACGAGTTTCTGTCTTCTGTTGAACACAAAAGAAGATATTCTGAAGAATGTCAGTTGACGGTAGCCATTGACTTACATAGTATAGAAAAAAATACTGTGGAAGTCAATGGCTACTGTTTTGGGGTGAATTATCCCTTTAATACTATTCATGTAGCTGAAGTTGTACTTCATATTAGGGATGCTCAAATAAAGAAATGTTAGGTGCTTCTTGAAGTTAATAGATCGATGGTCTCTAATGCATGTACTTGTGTTTGTTCAGCTGGGAGAATAGAGATGTGTATGTGCGAGCGGTGCGAGATCTGCGCCGGCGGGAGCTGCAGAATGTGGAGTGTATGTCGGCCGTCCGCGCCGGTCTGGGCTCCATCATACCCCTGCAGCTCCTGACCTTACTGAGCCCCGCAGAGATGGAGCTGCGCACCTGCGGCCTGCCGGACATCGACCTGGAGTTCCTCAAGGTCAGACAGTGAACCGCTCAACTCAGCCTCCTCCGTTCTTTCGTTCATTTGCAGACTTTGAAATTTTATCGCTTGCATTCATCTTTGTCGACTTGCTTCTCGTCCCTTGTGAAAAAGAAGTGAAACCCGTGAAGTGCATGCTCACGCAAAAATGAAACTTTCCTGTTAATTTACTCACCCTCGGGCCATCTAAGATGTGACTTTTTTTCTTCAGTAGAAGAGTAAAGAAGATTTTTAGCTGAAACCGTGCTCCTTTGTGATTCAGAAAATTAAGTCACTGGCTGCCGTCACTTTGAGAGTCAAAAAAAGCATATCAAGTGACACAAGATGAATCCCTGTGGCTCCCGACGATATATCGAGGTCTTATGAAGCGAAACGATCAGTCTGTGCAAGAAACTGAACATTATTTACAACGGTAATCCAGAGCCTCAGGCAAACAGTGTTGACCGGTTCACGAACTAATCATTCTTTTGAACCGGATCTTTTTAGTGAACAGGATGAACCAGTTCATCAGATCGCACTGAAGCGTCTGAAACAGTTTGCGGCTCGAGCAGCACAGCTCTACTCAATCAAAACTCACTTTCGGATGCCTGACAGTCACTCCGACTCAAAACGAGCCATTATGCCGTCGTATCTGATCCTCAGATGAATTAACTGATTCAGCGCTCCAGTTCCTCCAGCAGTCACTGAACTGAGGACCGATGAGCTGCTGATATTGTTGATAATTGATCATATTTATGTAAAAAAAAAAATGAGCTGATGAAGACAAGTTTATATGCTTTAGACATGTAAAACATCCACATTTCACATCAATATTGGATACTTTAATAATTGCGTATATGTTACGTGATTGCGTGTTTACATAAACGAACTGGTGAGTTGTTATTTGAATCAGTTCATTGAAACGAACTATCCGAAAGAACCGCTGAAAAGAATCAGATTTCCCCGTTTGCCTGAGGCTCTGGATTACAGGTAATAATGTTATAAATAATGTTCAGTTTCTTGCACAGACTGATCGTTTCGCTTCATAAGACCTCAATATAACGTCAGGAGTCACGGGTATTAGTTGTGTGTCACTTGATATGCTTTTTTTGACTCCATTGGCCATTGACTTGCATTTTACGAATCACCAAAATTTTTCTTTACTGTTCGACCGAAGATAAAAGTCACCTACGTCTTGGACAGCCTGCGGGTGAGTAAATGAACAGCTAATTTTTTTAATTTTTGGGTGAGCTCTCCCTTTGGTTAAAAGCACTCCAAAGTTCAGCTAATTGCATTTAATGTAAATTTAAATTACAATACATTTTCATTTTGTTCATTCAGTCGGTACTTTGAGCGAACACCTTTACTGCACTAATACTGTGATCAGTTTTCCTTTGTTGATCATTTAGTGGTCATTTTTGTGAAATTTACCCATCACGTCCCTCACACAAAGGAGTTTTGTGTCACTCTGAAGGTGTTTATTTTGCGATAATGACTGACTGTACGTTATGCCACTTATTACACGGCTGTCAGGTGCACAAACAGCACCTGCGACTAGTTAACTAACCGAACCCGTTCTCCTGATCGCCTCCATCCAGGCTCACACCATGTATCAGGTGGGACTGATGGAGACGGACCAGCACATTGAGTTCTTCTGGGCCGCGCTCGAGATGTTCACGCAGGAGGAGCTCAGCAAGTTCATCAAGTTCGCTTGCAACCAGGAGCGAATCCCCTTCACCTGCCCCTGTAAAGACGGCGGTCCCGACACGGCTCACGTGCCCCCCTACCCCATGAAGATCGCCCCGCCTGATGGGGCAGTGGGTAAGTGTTAAACCATCATAGTACATATAATACAGTACGTATTGTATTATAAATAACATTTTTAAATACATTAAAACAGAAAACAGTAGTACTGTATTTTTGATCAAATAAATGCAGCCTTGGTTGAACATAAGAGACGTCTTTCACAAACATTAAAGGGACAGTTCCCCCAAAAATAAAAATGGTCATCATTTGCTCAGCCTGAAGTCGTTCCTAACCTGTGTGAGTGTCTTGTTGAACTGAAGGAAAGAATGTTGGTAACCAAACTATTGACGGTAGCCATCGACTTCCATAGTATGGGAAAAAATACTATAGAAGTCAATGGCTACCGTCAACAGTGTTGTTACCAACCAACATGAACCAAACTCATGAAGAGTAAATCGGATTAAATGATGGCAGAATTTAAATTTTTGGGTGAAGTATCCTTTTTAGGACACTTTAAAAAATAAGATAAAAATTATGGGGGATGTATATACAGTATATATATATATATATATATATATATATAT
>NW_015634038.1:261491-263360 GCF_001515625.1 Sinocyclocheilus rhinocerous | reverse complement strand
AGAATCTTTTGGGGTTTTTTTTTTTTTTTTGGTCTTTTCTTGTATTTTCATTCAATTCTCATTACCTTAAAGCACCTGAGAATTCTTTTTATTTTTTTTTGCATCCATTTTTTTTTTTTTTTTTCCTCAATTCTCATTACCCTAATGCACCTGATATTTTTTTGTTTGCATTTTTTCCTAATTCTCATTACCCTAATGCACCTATTTTTTTTTGTATTCACCAATTGTCATTGCCCTAATGCACCTCAGAATTATTTTTTTTTTGCATTTTCCTTCAATTCTTATTACCCCAATGCAACTCAGAATTTTTTTTATTTTTTTTTGCATTTTCCCTCAATTACCCTACTGCACCCATTTTTTGTATTTTCCCTCAATTCTCGTTACCCTAATGCACAACAGATTTTTTTTGGAGGGGGGGCATTTTTCTTAAATTATCATTACCGTAATGCACCTGATTTGTTTATTTATTTATTTTATTTCCCCCAATTTTCATTACCCTAATGCACCTTGGATTTTAGTCTTTTTTTTTTTTTTTCATTAGTTCTCATTACCATAATACACCTGATTTTTTATTTTTTCCCCCCACAATTCTCATTCCCCTAATGTACCTAGGATTTTTTTCCACTTTTTGCAATTTTTCTAGTTCTCATTTTTTATTTTGTTTGTGTTGTTGTTAATTTGTTCTAAATTGTCCAGGCAATACACCTGACATCTGGTGTGTAATTAATTATCGTCGTGAATGAATCTCAATGGTCTTAAATTAAGCTCGATTTTCTTTACGCCAGAGTATGTTCTTGACAGGGTTTTGTGAGGTTTACCCGTTTAGAGGCTTGAAAGGGTTTACGCTCTCAATGATTCAAACACTTCAAGGAACTGTTGAAACTACAGGCTCTGTCCGGGAACTACAAGTACGCATGTGATCGAGCATATAATCTGAACTATAAATGGCAAGACTTTGTGTGTACGCGTGTGTGTGTTATTATTTTATTTTTTTGATATGGTCAACTGCTGCTATCAAAGATAGTCCCTTCATTTTTTTTCTTGCCGTCTCTTTGGAGAAGAGTAGGAGAAGTCTGTGAAAAGACATCCGCACAAAAAGCTGAACGCAGTGAAATATGTGTTGTACATTTACTTGATATTTATTACAATTATTTATGACTGCGTTAACTTTATCCAGTCTTACCTCTGCGCATCTGGAACAAAACACTGGTGTGTGAATGAATCTACAGAGGTGTTCAGGAGTTTCTGTGTCACAAAAATAAAACATTGATGTATTACAGAACCGTCTCGTGTGCATAGCATTCCTGTTTAATACTTTGATTTGAATCGGCCTGTTTTTTTTACTAGTCTAAATTCAGGGAAAACCAAAGAAAGAAAACATGTTTTGTATGGGTACCAGCTCATGTTGGGGTAGAAGGGAATGAAGAAGCAGATATTTTAGATAAGAAGACTTAAGAAAAACAGAAATAGGACTCCCCTTCTTTATATTGCACTCCTCATTGATGCTCCACACTCCATCTCGGAGTGCAATGCACTATAAATTAGAAGAAGAAGAATTGTTCCAGTGGCTTTGTAGGAACCTTTACGTTGTGGAGGTGTTTTTGTCGAAAACATCAGCACATTGTGTTTCCGGCGATGGCTTCAAGTCGAGGGAAGGTCAGCGTGATGCTGCGGCTTCTTCAGGCGAAACGTACATATGATTTCATGTGTAGATGATAAACTGCCAGCACCAATCTGTTTGTTGTTTTTAATGTCCATGTGAAGGGTCATTCCTTCAGTTCGGTGTCAGTTCTTAGGAGGAAAAACTAAATATTTAAACGTTTGGTTAAAAGATAAATTGTGGACTTTTTTTTTTTTTTTTGGAGGTTG
>NW_015634038.1:257733-261229 GCF_001515625.1 Sinocyclocheilus rhinocerous | reverse complement strand
ATTTGTCAGTTTTTTTTTTTTTTTTTTTTTTTTTTTTTTGGAGGTTGAGTTCAAGAAATGATTGCGGTTGTACAGAATTAATATAGACAGATTTCATATGTCAGTGTAATTTGAGTAACGTTAAACAGTCCCTGTAACGTTGTGCAGGTTGTTTGGTTCCTGCAGTGACGCGCTTCCGGTGGTCGAGCAGCATCATTTATCCAAGGTAAACACATCTTGTAGTGTGCATGTGTTTTGGGTCCCTTTTGAGATCCCTAGATGTATAGCATATGCTTTTTCAGCATTTGCAGGTACATTAGAAAATGATGGATCAAATGTGCCAACAGCACTGTAGCCTATTTCTGCCAAATTGATTCTTTGTGATAGGACAAAAAAAAATAAAAAAAAAAATATATATATATAGGCTATTTATTATCTGGGTTCAAGCGCTTTAAGGCATTTAAGCATATATGAAAAAAATACATTACGTATTATTTAGCAAGCCTGTTACCACCTAATTCAATGATTTAAAAAATCTTTTTTTTTTTTTAGCAAATCCAGGTTATTTACCATAGAAAAATTAGGATTTTTTAACGTTTATGTTGTCCGATCTTCATGAAACTTTGCATGCTTGTTTAGAATCACCCGTCGCATGTGCTCACCTAGTTTCGTGACGTTTTGAGGTTTCATTTAGGCTTTATAGGGTTTTGGGTATATTTGGACATTTTATAAACGACCCCGTTATAGCTACCCAAAGGGCAAAGTTCAACATTTTTTTTTATAATTATTGATCTAGAGAGTCCAGAGAATTGTACTGCAGTGTTTTTTCGAGACTGAGTGAAAAACCTAGGACTAGTTCACAAAAGAAGGTTTTTTTTTTTATATATCTTCTCAATTATTTAACAAACGATTTGATTGACAGCAGTGGTTTGTAGAGTTGTTCGGAATGAAGAGGTCTATCAGATGATATAAATATTGTGTGTATGTGTGAAAAAAAACAAAAAAAACATTGTACTTTCTGTACTGGAAGCTCCTGACACCAAGACGAATGCCTTGTGTGTGTAAATAAACACACTTGGCAATAAAGCTCTTTCTGATTCTGAATAAAAAAACTGCAATATACAATCGTTTACGCCCTTGAAAAATGCGATATTGCCCCCTAGTGGCCGATTTCTTAAAGATTTGTCACAGACCTTTAGGGCCATGAGTCAAAGAGGCCCACTGAGTTTTGCTCCGATTGACCTCCGTTAACCTTGTCTAACAGGTGCTCAAATTTCATTGGTCAATGGCCGCCGTGTTTCTTGGGATACGCAAATGTCCTTATGGACACCTGTGGCACTTTGGACAAAGACACTACATAGCAATTTTCATGTTGATTGGACAAATGGTTGTGTAGTTATAGCCGTTTTAATGTGTTTATAGCGCCACCAAGTGGCCAAGCTGCACGATTTTTTTTTTCAGATTGAGCTCTTACATAAGTGTTCCGAGTTGGGCGAAAATATCTCATTCCGTTCAAAAGTTATAGCCGGTTTAGTAAAAGTGGCCCCGCCCCTTTCGAACGTTTTGTCCTCCCTTTGCGACGGTGAGTCGAAAATTCAACTTTTTTTTATAATTATTGATATTCACTTTCCAGAGAATCTTTATGCACTGGTTTGGTTTTGGTTCGCAAAAGTAGATTTTTAAAAAAAATCTAAACATTTCGAATGCGTTTTGTCCAAGGATTCCAACGACATAAGGCCCTTGAACCTGCGACTGATGGTTTCGGAGTTATGAGTGATTTCGTACGTTTGATCGCTGTAGCGCCCCCGTCAGGCCGATTGGGGCGAGACTTGGTGACCTTGTAGACCGTGTGAGTACTACCATCCCTCCAAGTTTCAAGTCTCTACGACTTACGGTTTGGTCTGTTCGGTCAGTTTTAGGTGGAGATTACTGATCCTTGGCCAGTTGAACAATTACAATAGGGTTTCAGGTCTACACGCTTGAGCCCCTAAAAAGATTATCATTTTATCCTGTCCTATACTGTTATTTATGTCTGCGTGTTTCTGCCATGGGTGGAAAAAAAAAAATAATTTAATTTGCGACTTTTCATCTCACAGTTCTGACTTTTTTTTATCACAATTCAGAATTGCGAGATATAAACTCATAATTTTGAGATGTAAACTCACAATTGTAAAATATAAACTCAGAATTGCTAGAAACCACTAAACAAGTTGCACTTACCTTTATTTTATTTGTTTCTTTATTTTTAAATTCAGTTATTGTTAATAGTAGCTCTTTGTTTCAGGTTCGGTCTGTATACCACAAATAATATTATGAAACCCCAAATATATGTTCTTATTTGTGACCCTGGAGCACAAAACCAGTCTTAAGTCGCTGGGGTATATTTGTAGCAATAGCCAAAAATACAAAAATTATTGATTTTTCTTTTATGCCAAAAATCATTAGGACATTAAGTAAAGATCATGTTCCATAAAAGATATTTTGTAAATGTCCTACTGTAAATATATCAAAACGTAATTTCTGATTAGTAATATGCATTGCTAAGAACTTCATTTGGACAACTTTAAAGGCGATTTTCTCAATATTTAGATTTTTTTTGCACCCTCAGATTCCAGATTTTCAAATAGTTGTATCTCGGCCAAAATTTTGTCCTATCCTATCAAACAATACATCAATGGAAAGCTTATTTATTCAGCTTTGAGATAATTGAGATGGATAAATCTCTATTTCAAAAGATTGACACTTATGACTGGTTTTGTGGTCCAGGGTCACATATATCTTGTTAAGCTATTCTAGTGTTAAGTCATGTTATGTCTATTATACTAACGTAGTTTAATGTGCTGTCAGTAATGTACCACAGACGTCACTCTCCAGACCGCCGTGGCCTGAACTACCTGCATTTGATCCTGAAGAAGAGGAAAGACGGCATCAAGGCAAGTGTTTGGCGCATCTGAGCTCAGCAGTGAAAGTTAAAAATGTGTGAAAATTGAGCTAGAATGATTGTTTTGCTCTTAAATTATGAACTTTCTCAAAAATCATTTATATTCAGAAAAGCAGTGATGATTTTGACGTATCGTAAATATAATGAAATTGGCTCCTAGTTGAATGACTGAACAGTAAAAATCACTTAACGGGCTACCACGAGTCTTTAAAAAAAAGCATGCCTTAAATTGTGAAATTGCATTACAAAAAGTCTTACTTATTAATTATGGAATTTGGGGACAGAACGTTTTGAGACGCTTGTAAACCGTACAATTTTTGCTAAATTATCTTTTCAGAATTGTTAAATTCACCAGGAACTCCCCCTGACGCATCTGACACACACACAGACACACACACACACACTCACACAGACACACATTCACACACACAGACAAACACACACACACACACTCACACAGACACACAGACACACACACTCACACAGACACACACACACAAACACACTCTCACTCACACAGACACACAAACACAGACACTCTCACACACACACACACAAACAAACACAAACACACAC
>NW_015634038.1:221317-253536 GCF_001515625.1 Sinocyclocheilus rhinocerous | reverse complement strand
TGCTGAGTGTCCTGCGGTGTGTTTCCTGTGTGCGCAGGAAGTGATGTCAGACCTGGAGGAGAGTAAGTATCAGAACGCTGAGCTGCGTCTGTCCATTTACGGACGATCCATGGATGAGTGGGACAAACTAGCGCTGTGGGCCGTCTCTCACTCCATCTACTCCGACAACGTGCGCTGGCTCGTGCAGATCCCACGAACACACAGACAGACAGACACACACACACAGACACACACACACACAGACAAACACACACACACAGAGACAAACACACACTCACACAGACACACTAACACAGACACACACACACAATTAAATTTTTATTAAGTTTAGCATTAGAAGGTCTTAAAATTCATTCCGTCAAACCTGTAAATACCCTGAAAGCAGAATGGGATAGTTTTAGTGATTCTGACTGAGTCTGATTTTTTTGTATTTAGCTGCGTGTCCTCATGACCGTCTCTCTCACAGCGGTTGTGCAGAAGGTGAACGGTCTGATTGAGAAGGGAGAGTGCGGACGCTTGTTTGCTGTGGTTCATTTCGCCAGCCGTCAGTGGAAAGTGACCAATGAAGACCTGATCCTCATCGAAAACCACATTGATGCAGCGTGTGGCGACAGCATAAGAATGGAGAAGGTTTTCTCATCTACATTTAAACACTGAATTCAGATACTCATACAGATTTACATTGATTACTGTACAGCTCATCGGACTGGAGATGCAAAGATTCAAGGCTGTGATTTTTCCGTATAAATACAGATTTCCGTATTTTCTGACCTAGATGTGATGATCCGTGTAAATTTTTTGGGTGGGGATGTGAACGTCGTCATTGTGGATTTGGGATGGTTTTGGGATGTGAACGTCGTCATCGTCATCCAAACCTCCAGCTGGGTCCTTAAACAATTTTAAGGCCGTTCCACGATTGAATGGCTTGAAACAATACAAATGGTTGACATGACTGACGTTTATAAAGGTCCTTACACACTGAGTCCGAAATTTTGAACTTATACAGTGCTTTGTGCAGCGAGAAGAAGTGGATCGACTTGTCAGACGCCATTCTGGATTTTGGCGTTCGCTTGTACGGTGGCTCTGAATTGTCAAAACGCCTCTCAAAATGCTTGCTATGGATGAGAAAAAAAGTAATTTTTTTTATGACGGACGAAAGTTTCGGAGGCAGTGTTGTAAACGTGATTAACACGTGAGATCGTATTAACTTTTTTAACGTGCGAAAATTTCGGACTCTGTGTGCGAAGACCTTAAGTCATGTTGGATCTGCTAAGGCTCAACTAAATACGTAAATGTACTTAAACTGCAAAACACTGCATTTTCAAATACTATTATTACATGCGGTTTAATGCCGACAGCACGGCATGAGTGCGGCCTTCCTTCTTTCCTTCTTTTTTGTCTTTGACTGATCACATTCCTGAAGATTATTCCAGTTACTTGTCATTCATTATTTGGCTGATACTGAGAAATAATTTAAAAAATATTGTGCGTAAGAAGTTAATATGCAAAGTAAGGTAAATGCAAAAAAGGGCATTTTACAAGGTAGGCAACAAATGCAAGTTCTCCATGACATTACTCATAAACTTAGTAAATGCATGTTTTGTTTCCTAAATTTTGTTAGTTTAGGTACCTTCTTTTTGCATTCAACACAGAATATAATATGTGTGTAGTAATCAAAGTTTTCATGCTAACGCTTTTTTGCAGGTGTTGTTGGTTGGAGGAAATGATTTCACTCTTATTGGAAAACCACTTCTTGGGTAAGATGCAAATGCAGTTCTAGTTTCACAAGTTTGAAACTTATATGAGGTTAATACAGGCATAATCTAAGAAAAAATGAAAGATATAAGATTAACACATGTAAATGTTTTGACCTCAGTTTGTAAAAAAAATATATATATATTTGGTGGTGGAGAGTTTTCCACCATCTGCATACCCAGAGTGCATTATTTAATGGAAAATAAAACAGTAGTTTAAATGCTCTGCATTTCCTTGAAAAACAAACCTAAAATGTGTGCAGAAATACACTTATAATAAATGTCTGAAGAGAATTGTTGTATTGTTAATTGAAAGAAAGTTTTATTGTAAGTACAGTGCTGTGAAATGTTGCTTTGCTCCCATGTGGTTTGAGTTTGTACACATTTTAGACATTATTCATGGTCTGATGTGATTGTGGATTTATATAGATGTGGTAGAATGGACACATTGAGTTTGGTGCATCTACATACGGTTGTTCATAAAGAGTCAATTTTAATGCATTGATAGGTTTTAGTTGAATATCTGATTTTCTCAGCACTGTACAATACTGCCAACACATTTTTTTACAAACCACTTTGGTCTGTTATCTTCTGTGTTAACTGACTGCATGTTTCAGATACTGTCAGCAGAGCTCATGTTATATTAAACCAGGAATAATCATTAAAGTAATAACTGCTTTGATCACGTCTGTTCTTTTGATGCTCAGCCGTGATTTAGTACAAGTTCACGCTACAGTCATTGAGAAGACCGAATCCTGGCCTATGGTTCACATGAGATTCTGGAAGAGACATCGATTCCAAAGAAAGAGAAGTATGTTGAATTATTAATTCTAAAATAGATGTTTAGTCTTTTATTGTTTGACATTTTTCACCAGTGCATTGATTTAATGTTATGCATATTGAATGTTATGCATTATCGAAGCAGCTGTGAATTATGCCGATTTTATCAGATAATATTGTAATTACCAGATTAAGTTTTGGCACCGTTTACACTTGGTGTTAAATTGCAACGGTATCTGGATGTTGTCCACTTGCGCATTAAAATGCATTGAACAAAACTGGCGTTTTGAGCGGATCTTCTGCGTGGCAACTAAAACTTGTTTTTTTTCTTCTTTTGCAATTCTTTGTTTTTGTTTGCAAAAAGCACGTTTGAAGAGTTCCAATGCAAAAGCCTCTAAAAGTCATCTTGGTCAAAAATGAGATGACGATACTGAGTGAATGCTCTCCACACATAGTATATGTTCATCAAGTTCTTTCACTTCAAATGCGCTAAATCCCAGCCTCAACCCATTCAGAAGTATCAGTACTTAGTTACATGAGGGCCTTTCGCACCGCGGGAACCTTTTCATAGTACCAGAACTAATTGTGGAACCTACCCAATTTTTGGCGTTTTCGCACCGCCGGAACTGGGTGCGATTTTAGTACCGGACTGCCTTTTTCGAGAACCAAATTAGCTCCTACTCCGGAGCAGGGTCTAACCAGCACAACTGGTACTACCCGTGACGTAAGTAGACATTGATTGGCCAAACGCATATGAAAACGCCCTCACCCGCCATGATTTAAAACGCCGTGTAAACATACTGTAAACATTGTGTCAACTTATTTCGCAAGTATGGAGAACAGCGATAGATGGACGGACGCTGAAGTGCAGGCACTTGTAGCAAATGTAGCACTGCCAGTTGTCGTTGGAGATTCTTAGTCCTCCTTTCCGTTCTTTCAATCGCTTTACGTATACGTCGACTTTCCATGTCCATTATTGTGAAACCCGCGAGACACAACAAAAACACAGCTCCAATCACAGCGTCCTCCATCCTCCTGTAGTTAATGTTGTTCTTTGTTTCTGTTGTTGAACGCCGCGCACAAATGACGACGCTGTCGACCGGCTTACGTCACTTCTTAGTACACACTGTCGGTGCGAATGCAACCCTTTAAATTGTACTGGGAAATAGTTCCCGCAAAATCGTCCCAGTACTTTAGTACTGTACATTTAGTTCTGGAACTAAAGCGGTGCGAAAGGCCCTATAGAAACCTAGTAGCCAGAAAGAAAAGCTAATTTTAAAGAAAAACGTCAGACGTAGGCTACTTAGACGCTTTTGTATCTGAACTCTTCATTTTATTTTTTTTTCTCAATATTTTCCTTTTCGTTTGCAAAACTTTTTTTTTTTTTGTGCAATATTTCAATTATTTTGCGAATATATGTGGCATTGAGTTGACTCCATATAATCACGGCACATTCTTTTTAACGTAAAGAGCGAGCGCCGTTTAACTTGAATGTGCAGGACTTCCGGTATCATCGCTTCCAGGTAACTGTTACGCTTAGCTGTACAAAAACAGCCCGTTATGCTGCTTAATATATTATATTGCAAAGTGGTATTTGTTAACATATTATTTTAAAGTATTCTTATAATCATAAACACATTGTTCTTCTAGTTACTTACGGCTAATGAACGGATGTCTTGCACATTCACAGAAAAAATAGGTGTGTAGGTATAAAGGTGGTTGATCATAAATTTTAATTATTGTTCCGTTCAATTATACAAACCCATTTTAAATGTTAAACTATCTGGTCGGTTACTGTACACAGAAGCTTTGAAAACTCTTGTAAACATTGAAGAGTGAGTGATAGGGTCTTCTGAATTAAATATAGTTTGACTAAGATTAAAAATGATTTATTTTAATATCGTGCTGTCAAGTGAAACAACAACACACACCAGGTCCTCGGCACCCTCTGCGTAAACCTTGTAAGTATTGATTTAAAAAGATGACATATTATTATTTATAATGATTCATAAGGTTTTCACTGGAATAATACACAGCAATTTTAACAGGTTCTGGAAAACAAATGTATTTATTTATACCTGTATTACCTTCATTAAATAGATTTAGTTTGTAGCATATTGGTATCTAAATAAAACAAGTGTTCCTTGATGAACAAGCCTTTAATGAGCACATAATCTGTTCATACTGATGAAATAAGGTCTTGCTTTCACAGGAGTTTATTAAAACCAAGCCAAAAGCAGCTCTTCCAAAGTCATTTACCTTCCATTACTCCATGGCACTGATATTTATTATTATTATTTAGTTTAACCATTTCCATTGCACTTGATCCAAAAGGAATACTGAAAGTCCTAAAACATTTTCTGATCAACTGTTAATGACTTCTATTAATATGATAAAATTGCCATACAACTCCTTTGTAGCTATTTATAGATCTGTCTTTCATTTGGTGACTAACTGCGTAACGAGTCCTATTTTACCGTTTCAAATTAATAATACCTAAGAACTTCACGTTACAGGCAGGTTTTTAGGAATTAATGATGCTGGTATACCTGTAAAACGCAACAGACATCACAAGCAATTCACAAGCGTCTCGTTAAACTGGTCACCGTTTATATGTTTTACTAATATTTTATGAGAATGCATGGTTTTGTGCAATGAAAAAATATCCTCTATGAAGCCTGAAGCGCAGCGCAGCAGCAAGAGCAGAGAAACGGATGAAAGCCTCATCCAAAGCATCCAAAATCATCAATATCTGGAAAATAATTTCAGCATTTTATACTGTACAATTTTTCTTTTTTTGTGCGTCAGTCTGATGAATTCCAACACAAAACCAGGTCACGTGCATCACGTTACAAGCCTCAGTCAGTCACTCTTCATTTCATTTGTCAGGTATATCAGTCTTTGATATTATTATTTCTCATGTAGCATAGTCGTAATATACACTGCTGTGTTGTAGTCCGAGATTATTCCAGGTAGATGTCTTCTGTTGGACACGAGACCTCCACAAACTCTTTATAGTACAACTGGAAAGCTTTCCTGTTAAAGAAGACAGAGAATATATTAATAAACACTATGTGAGCCAATAAGAAGTAATAGAATGAAAGAGTTGAGTCACAGAAGAATGCAGTATATTACAGATACATGTATTATATTGTAGGACTACATGAGTAAGGTTTGTAAACAAACGTTAATGTTGGCTTGACAAAGCCTTGTTTGAAAGTTTGAAATAACTTTTTTTTTTAAACTTATATTTTGAATATTTCACTCAATAAATGCTATTAAAATGTTGTCTTAAACATTGCTAAACATTTAAGCAAGTTGCTAATGTTTGTAATGTAAATTAGCATGGTGTTACCATGTTTTAACACATTGCTAGTATGTTTTAGCATGTGGCTTGCATGATTTGACATGTTTAAACACGTCTAACATAATTTAACACATTGCTAGCACGATTTAACACGTTGTTAACAAGAATTAACATTGCTACCATATTTTAACATGTTGCTAACATGATTTGACATGTTGCTAGCATGATTTAACACATTGTTAACAATATTTAACACTTTCTAGCATGTTTTAACATGTTGCTAACATTAATTAACACTGTTAGCAAGATTTAACACGTTGCTAGCATGTTTTAACATGTTTGCTAGCATGTTTAAACCTGTTTCTAGCATGTTGCTAACATGATTTAACACATTGCTAGCATGATTTAACACATTGTTAGCGTGATTTATCATGTCTTAACATGTTACTAGCATAGTTTAGCATTTAGCTAACATTATTTCACACATTGCTAGCATGTTTTAACATGTTGCTAGCATGATTTAGCTTTTTGCTAGCATAGTTTAGCATTTAGCTAACATTATTTCACACATTGCTAACATGTTTTAACATGTTGCTAGAATGATTTAACATGCTGCTAGCATAGTTTAGCATGTTGCTTGCATGATTTAACGCATTGCTAGCATGACTTAACATGTTGCTAACATGTTTTAACATGCTGCTAGCATAGTTTAGCATTTTACTAACATTAATTCACACACTGCTAACATGTTTTAACATGTTGCTAGCATGATTTAGCTTGTTGTTAGCATAGTTTAGCATATGTTGCAAGCATGGTTTCACACATTGCTAACATGTTTTAACATGTTTGCTAGAATTATTTTACATGTTGCTAGCATAGTTTAGCATGTTGCTATCATGCTTTCACATATTGCTAGCATGATTTAACATGTTGCTAGCATGATTTAGCATATTTTAACATGTTGCTAGCATAGTTTGGCATGTTGCTAGCATGGTTTCACACATTGCTAGCATGATTTAACATGTTGCTAGCATGATTTAGCATCTTTTAACATGTTGCTAGCATAGTTTAGCATGTTGCTAGCATGGTTTCACACATTGCTAGCATTGTTTTAGCATGTTGCTAGCATGTTTTAACAGGTAGCTTACATGATTTAACATTATGTACATGTGTTTTAAAAGAAACTCTGTATGTGTTATTGTACGAAAGTTTTGACCCCCTCAATTAAAGTCTATGGGACTTTTTTGTAGTTTTGATTGTTCGTTTAATGAAATCCGTAAGTCTGAGTCAGACGAGTCTGAAGCTCTGAGCAGAGTTTGTTGTTTGTTGCTTGAAAACTCTAGTAAATTTAGTCTCAGAAGAAGCAGCAGCAGCTGAAATAGCAGATCAGTATCAGCTTTGTCAAGCAAACATGAAAATCAGACTGACCTGACGGACTCTGCGAGCGGTTTAGTGGAGTTCTCCGACACAAAGACATGACAGGCGAATCTCTCATCAGCTGGATGTTTGGTGATGAAGCCAAAATACCTGTGCAGATACAGACCTTAAAATACTGACTGTTCACAAAACAGAACCAATGCATTAACTACCGGTCAGAAGTTTGGGATAATTACCATTTTCTTAATGTTTTTTAATAGTAGTCTTTTATGCTCACCAAGGCTGAATTTATTTTATCAAAAATACAGTAAAAACAGTAAAATTGTGAAATATTATTACAATTTAAAATAGCTGTATTCTATGTGAATATCTATTAAAATGTAATTTATTCCTGTGATCAAAGCTGTATTTTCAGCATCATTACTCCAGTCTTCAGTGTCACATGATCTTCAGAAATCATTATAATATGCTGATTTCTGATTATTATCAATGTTGAAAACAGTTTGGCTGCCTGATATTTTTGTGGAAACTGATACATTTTATTTTTCAGGATTCACAGATGAATAGAAAGTTCACCGAGCAGCATTTATTAGAAATGTAAATCTTTCATAACTTATAAATGTCTTCAGTCACTTTTAAACAATTTAATGCATCCTTAATGTCTGAATAAAATAATTTTCTTTCTAAAAAAAAACAATCTTACTGACCCCAAACCTTTGAAGGGTAGTGTATACGCGAATTAATAATAATAAAACCATCATCATTGTCACTGAAAATTGAAAGGTTGCCAGTAAACGCTTGACTTACTTGTTGTTTCTGGGATGGTAGCCGCAGAATGAGACATTTTTCAAATGGAAAAAGTGACTATATTGGCTGCTCTGTGGAAACACATTCATAAAACAATTAGACTGCAAGTCCTTCAGTTCACTAATCAGGGTTCCCACAGTGAATCTCCAGTTTCCACTTTTCTACACTGTAAAAAAAAATTACGTAAAATTTACGGTAAAAAACTGGCAGCTGTGGTTGCCGAAAACCTACCGTAAAAAAATACGGTAGGAGCTGAAGATGGATAAAAAACAATAGGGGAAAAGACAAAATAAGGCAAAGAATACACTACCAGATTGGGGTTGGTAAGATGTTTTTAATGTTTTTGAAATAAGTCTCTTTATGAAATAAATTCAAGACTGCATTTATTTGACTGAAAAAAAAATACATTTATAATTATAATATTGTGAAATATTATTGCAATTAAAAATAACTGCTTTTTATTTCTGTATATTTTAAAATGTAATTTATTCCTGTGATGGCAAAGCTGAATTTTTCTATAAAGCACTTTATATATATATATATACACTGTAAAAAAAAATTACGTAAAATTTACGGTAAAAAACTGGCAGCTGTGGTTGCCGAAATTTTACCGTAAAAAAATACGGTAGCGACCGTTAACCATTTAACAGGTTTTTACTGTAGCATTTTTACAGTCTTTTACCGTTAAATTGATTACTGGATACATACAGAATGTTTTTAAAAGTTGTTTCTTCTTTTCTAGCCCAGTTCATGTGTACTGTTTGTAGATTTCATTATTCAGCTAAATATTCGACAAATAACCAACAGTATTATTCTTCATTCCTCACTTGAAAGTCTTAATTTTCAAGTTGCAAGTCTTGAAAATTAAAATAGGGCATGGAGAGGAGATGCTCGATGCAAAACCGTGCTTGAAGGCGTTCACAAAACAAACATTGTTAATGCAGTAGATGGCTTTTACCAAGTCGAAATCATCCTGCACTGTGAGTTTCAATCCCTTCACGTTGATCTCCAGAACGCAGGATGAGGGAGGATTGTAAAGCACAGTCAGTCTCCTGTTCATCGCAATCTGGAGTCAATCATAAACAACCGTCATCAGTCTAATGAAGACCATCATTCACTCTGTGTTTCATCTTACGTTTGCTTAAGATTTCTGTATTTGCATCGCAACTTAAATGTGCATCCATTTGGGTTACACAGTTAAACAAACTAATAAACTTAATGTGATGCATATTTGTCAGTCAGACATAAAGTTAACATTACAGCACTAAAAAAAAAAACATGACCTGATTTATTATAACTATTTATTATGACTATTATCTAAATAGTCATTTGTGCATTTTGAAATAATTTTGAATTTTATTTAATATGACGTTTATTCAAATAGCTTAGAATCAGCATAAATCTGTTAAAAAGTATGGACATGGTTAAAATATGGGTAGCTGTGGAATTATGAGCAATATTAAAATGTATGAGATCACGTGATCAGATGAGAAATCTGATTTATTGATGATAAATATATAAACCTGGTTATAGTTTATTAGCACTAGTACAGAAATCTGATCTGTTTCAAATATGCATCACATTCAGTCTGATTATGTTAAAACTGTTTAATCCAAATGGATGGAAATTTGATATGCAATTCAAATACATAAACCTTTAATTTAGGCCTAAATATTTTTTGAGTGTACATAGTTTTCATGTAATTAACATTTTAAACAAAGAATAGTAACGTTTGCCAGTCGCAAGTTTCACATAAAACTGCAACAACATTTTTTTTTTTTACGTACAGTGAAATGTAATGTAAATCTTCAACAGACCTTTTGCATAGCTGCACACAAAACATCATGGCCTTTGTGAGTCAGCACTTGAACCGAGCCGAGGAATTTCACGGTATATTTCTCCGTCCATTCAGTACTTTTCACTAATGAGAACGAGACATAAACAAGACATAAAGACCATTCAAACAGGATTTGTTAAGTTATTAAAGCCAAGTCACGTTTGCTTCTATATTATGAAATGAACACAATTTCAGCTGTAAAGCAGCTCTAAAAAGATGATAGTGTCATTATTAAGCTCACTTTAGTCCAACGTTGTTTCGTTTTAGTTCAATAACAGTGTTAATGTTGCAAAGTTCATTAGTTATGAATCAAACTCATAATGCATCTCTACAGAAGACAATAGTGTCATTATGGAAACTTACAGATTAAGGGGCGGTAATATTATAATGAGATCCCTTTGCCACGTCACCAAGGGAGCGAAATCAGACGCGCTGGTTTTCTCAGACGCTTGCAGAAAAAGCCTTCCCAAAACAAAGTTACTGGGTTAATCTTTTTCACGTTTCCTTGGTTGGTAGATGCACCGGGGACCTGATTATAGCACTTACAACCTGGAAAAGTCAGATTTTCATGATATGTCACCTTTAAGACACAGTGGAGTCATCTGAAAAACCCCAGCCCTTTTATGAAGTCAAATCACTGCATCTGAATCTCCAGCTCTTACCATTTGAAGCAAGTTCTTGCTCCTTGAAGACCTCAGTGGCGTAATAAGCGGGAAAGATGCCATGTGCTCCGCTCCTCATGTTGTAGCCCTCGCACCAGTGATCCTCGTCCTGCAGCTCCACCAGCAGAGGGTCACTGACCTCCAGCTCCAGCTCGTCATCATGACGAGGGACAAACCTGCCAAAAACACTTCCATCAGGCGAGGACGTCTTTGCTTTTCTATCTGGTTCCATCTCAGATGGTGAGATTTGTGGTTCATTTGTGTCCCAGTGACTTACCACTCACATAGTTACCAACTTGTTTGCATTATTTAACACTGCATGCTTAGAATATAGTGCTAAAATGAAGCATTAATAAACATATATATATATATATATATATATATATATTTTGCATATTAATCAATTTGCATGTACCCACTAATCACTGACACATTTGGGATGTAAAGCAGCATTACTGAGTAATTTCCCCATCTTATGATTCCCCCAATATCTATGGAAATTTAAGTATACGAACTTCCTAGCATGTGAACTTATAGGCTTTCAGACTAATGGGGCTGAAATAATGTAGCAAATTATAAATAGCTACTCATACTTTGCAAGGCTAAATCCACATTTTCAGGAATCCACATTACTGAAAGCAGCTCGTTGCCTATTCAAATTGTCTTTTTTTTTATCCTGAAATTTCGAGTTACAAATGGTGCCATTTCCTGAGAACGACCCACTGACTGTCGATTCATTCAGGACGTTGACTTATAGCATGATCATTTAAATATATGAATGCATTTAACAGTAACACGCATGTTTCAGTCTGTTTTACCTGTAGACGGCTCTGTGTGTCTGTTCTCGCTCTTCTCCATTAATTATGCAGGAAAACAAGCCAAAGGATTCTGTACCTAAAGACATCAGCAAAGAGTGTGTTTCAGCTTATTAATACAGTGCATTCTAACTATGGTCATATCCTGGTGTATTCTTACACACCAACTTCCCATAATTGACATACTAATTTAAGATTTGATACAATTGCAAATAACACCTGACAAGGTAGCAATCTACAACCAAATCAACTGATGCAACTATGCACTCTTCATAGAAGTTATACTGTTAACACTTCAGAATAATGTAATTTATATACAGTGGGTACGGTATATATATATATATATATATATATATACTATGTATATATGTATAATATAAGTTTTACACATTAAGACGATCATGCTGACACCATTGTTACTTAAAGTATACTTAAATCATTAGTTAAATCTGTCAGCTTACTGGAGGAGCGTGAGCAGCCATTCATGAAAACATTAACGAATTTCCGAGAAAACTGCATGTCGGCTTCAGGTGTGGAGTCCTCTGACAGACACGTCGAAGCGTCCTGTTTAATCCCGCTTTGTTTTCTTCCCCCGTCTTCATTCTCAGACTTCTTTCAAACACACACACACACACACACACACAAATGAATTATTCCAAACTTTTGACTGGTGGTGTACACATGATAAAACAGTATATAACAGGACACTTACTGGAGGAGCGTGAGCAGCCATTCATGAAAACATTAACGAATTTCCGAGAAAACTGCATGTCGGCTTCATGTGCGGAGTCCTCTGACAGACACGTCGAAGCGCCCTGTTTAATCCCGCTTTGTTTTCTTCCCCCGTCTTCATTCTCGTTCTCCTCATCCTCTTTCTCAAGAGCCGACTCGTATGGAGAGGAGACGCAGTTATCGACACACACACACACACACAAAAACAAAGAATTCCAAACTTTTGACCGATAGTGTTCAAATGCTAAAAATATATAAAAGTGCACTTACTGGAAGAGCGTGAGCAGCCGTTCATGAAAACATTAACGAATTTCCGAGAAAACGGCATGTCGGCTTCAGGTGTGGAGTCCTCTGACAGACACGTCAAAGCGTCCTGTTTGATCCCGATTTGTTTTCTTCCCCCGTCTTCATTCTCGTTCTCCTCATCCTCTTTCTCAAGAGCCGACTCGTATGGAGAGGAGACGCAGTTATCGTAGATGGTGGCCGAGTCGCTGTCGTCGCTGTATCCGCTATAACACTCTTTCAAGCTGACGAGCTCCAGCTGATCGTGCTCGTCCACGACCAGCGTGTATTTGACCGAATCGTACGAAAGTCCACTTGCGTCCGAGTTGCTCATGGAAGTCCGCAGCATTCCCGACAAACCCTCGCGGTGCGCGTGAGCCTCGCCTGCGCCGCAGTCTCTGTAACACAGATCTTCCGCTCTAGTTGCTTCTTCTGCTTCACTGTCAGGGTCCACAGCAGCCAAAGCTTCCACACAAGAGGAATAGGACGGCGGTTGCAGATCCTGTTTGCTGTACGGAGGGGGAGCTTCGTTGTCAGAGCTGTCTGGGATTACTTGGGAAAGCGCCGGCGTTCTGTGCTCCAGAGCCTCAGTGCAGCGCTGTATCGGCGTCACGCAGCATTCCCGACAAACCCTCGCGGTGCGCGTGAGCCTCGCCTGCGCCGCAGTCTCTGTAACACAGATCTTCCGCTCTAGTTGCTTCTTCTGCTTCACTGTCAGGGTCCACAGCAGCCAAAGCTTCCACACAAGAGGAATAGGACGGCGGTTGCAGATCCTGTTTGCTGTACGGAGGGGGAGCTTCGTTGTCAGAGCTGTCTGGGATTACTTGGGAAAGCACCGGCGTTCTCTCGTGCTCCAGAGCCTCAGTGCAGCGCTGTATCGGCGTCAGAAAGATCTCCTCCGTAGGCTCAAGCCTGACGTCTGTGTGATATCGGATGCGTTCGCAGTGGCCCAGTTCTCTGTGCACGTCTCTGGCTTTGTATGGTGGGGCTGGAGCTTGAGTGTGTTTGGAGGGGCAACTGTTGGGCTTGTCAGTAGAGGTGCCACAGTCTTTCATTTGAGTCCGACTCTGTCCCGGCTGGTGCTTCTCCTCATCGCTCAGACACGTGTGTTCGCGAGAAGGCGCCAGTTCACCTGGTTGCAGGAGGATCGTGCACGAAAAAGTGAATTGATAGACAAGTCAATGCACAAACATAAATATGGCAGTGCACTTTGAATTATTCTGTAAAAATGAAGTTTTGAGATCAGTGGTAATGATATAGTAACATGCTGGGTGATAAAACTAAAATGGCTTGTTTTGTTTTTGAAACAGACAGACCAAGATGTTAGGTACGCCTGTGTGACCCATTGTTTGGCTAGAGTGCACATGCAAACACGTTTTTGTAGATGACTCGACTAAATCAAATTCACATGACCGCAGTTGGCAGCAAAACATGACTGGCCTTTTGTCATTGAGACAACAGAGCAAGGAAAGTTTGGCATACAGCTGATAAACTGAAAAAATTTACTACAAAATGCAACAAAAAAGAACACATTTTGTACCAAAAATTCAACTTTTAAAAGTACATCTTTTAGGAAAAAAATGTGCTTAATCATACTGATTGTGAAATTATGAAAGTATCAAATTATGATTACAAGTATATAAAAAAAAAACATACTTGCAGATAAAATGTTAATGAAATAAAAGGCCTAAAAGTGACTTAAAGAGGGACACTTTCATGTCTGTTTCACTTTTAAAAAGTTCACAGTCAAATTAAATGTTTATGTAAGTATGTTTAAAATGGTTGTTTTATTAATCTTTTGTTGTGCTTTAAAGAACAATTATTTTGATCTGTTGTCTAACATCCTAAAGCACATGTGAAGTACTTGATTAGATTGTAATTGTAGTGTGTTATTTTATTTTACACTTAAAGTTAATGTATTTTAAATGTACTAAATTGCAACTCTGTGTAATTACATATATATTTAAATGAATTGCATATCATAGAAATTAAGTATATTTTAGTGTACCTTTACCATAAATGCTTGTCAGTACATTCAGCAGTACTTTAACCATATTTCAAAGACAACAGAATTGTGAAATTACATATGAAGATGTACTTAAGTCCTACTTAAGTGGGTTAAAAAGTTCACTTTGTAATAATGTCAAATTAAATGTTTATGTAAGTATGTTTAAAATGGTTGTTTTAATAATCTTTTGTTGTGCTTTAAAGAACAATTATTTTTATCTGTTGTCTAACATACTTAAGCACACGTGAAGTACTTTTACTGATTATGTTTTAATTGTAGTGTGTTATTTTATTTTACATTTTAGTTTACCTTTACCATAAATGCTTGTCAGTACATTCAGCAGTATTTTAACCATATTTCAAAGACAACAGAATCGTGAAATTGCATATGAAGATGTACTTAAGTCCTACTTAAGTGGGTTAGAAAAGCACTCTAAAGTTCAGCAAACTGCATTTATTATAAATTTAAACTACAGTACATTTTCATTTAATTGTAATTAATGTGCAATTAAGTGTCTGAAAACATTACGGTTACACTTTATTTTAAGGTGTACTTGTTACAGTGTAATTATACATTTAAGTACTGAGTAATATTAATTAACTACACGTATTTACTATATGGTTAGGTTTAGGATTAGGGTTTGACTTAGGGTTACTTGCATGTAATTATGCATAATTAATTGTTATTATAATAGCAAGTACATGTAACGTGTGTAACAAGGCCACCTTAAAATAAAGTGTTACCAACATTACATTCAATTCACACTTAAGTATATTCGTTTTAAGTATGTTATATCCATAATAAGTACTCTTTTCTGTTTTAAGTAGAGAACACTGTTGCTGCTGCTGTGACAAGTCATGCCAACTTCCCAAACAAGACTTAATAAGCACTTACACGTAAACAAAGATCTCACCTGTTTTAAGAGGGGGCAAGGTCTGGGAGATTTTCTGCTGCCAGCTGTACTTCTTCGCAAATGAGTTGTTGTTTAAAGTGTCCTGTTGATGAGATGCAACAGACAGGCTATAGCATACTAATATAGAGCTTCTGCAGTATACAGCATACAAACTGTGCATAAAGTGAACTTTTTTTGTATGCATGGGATAGCCAGATGCACTGTGCACTGTATCCCACAATGCAATTAACTGGAAGTATTATAAATCTTTTCTTTATGCATTATTTGATCAGACCCAAGGGGTCAAGGTCTTACTAGGGAGCATGGTCGGTTTTTGTACTAAAAGCAGTCACATATTTTCTCAGGGTTGAAGTTATGAGGGCTACCGAACACTCACTTAAAGTTAAATAAAAGACTTTCTGGCACACAAAACTGAGCAATCAGTAAAGCTGAATAAAACAAGAGTGTTCTGTAAATGAGACGCATTTAAAACCAAGCAGGAATCCAAAAGACTTTCCTCTCTTTCTCAAGTTCTTTCTCATTCTCAATGCAATCCTTACAATAAAGCCCACTCTTTAGGTCCATACAGACCCATTTTAGCATTCCCCACACAGACCGTCATTCCTCCAACATTAAAGCAGAGGTGTAAAGTAACAGATTACAGAAAGTCTTGTTACAGTAATTAAGCAGATGTATTGGTATTGAGTATGTTTTAAATGCTGTACTTTTACTGTGCCATTTAAAAAAACATAAGCGACTGGTTCTGACAAAACAAAATAAGCAACTGCATTGACTGCTGTGTGGAACAGACACTATTTCTGCATTGAATGAGAACTGGGAGCGTGTCTCTTTCAGCGTTTCAGCTCGCGTTCAGCTGAGAGCGCTCGCCTCGACTCCTCACTCACAGCGTGCATTCAAACACATAATGACAACCAAATAGCAAGCCACTGAATAACAATGACGCGCTCATACTTTATTGTGCAGTGGGGGCCAAACCACTAACAAGTTACAATACAGGACTGTGTTCTAGATATAAGAGCTTTGTGGAAAAACAAAATCACTGCTAATGTTTCCTATATTTTCTTTCAGACAAAAGCCATTAAAGGGAACGCAAACTGCAGTTTGTAAGCTACATTTAGAAATTGCGTTGTGCAGTGTTACAACTACATTTTTGGGGAATAGTACTTTTGTTTAAGTGGGATTTTTCAGTACTCTTTCAAAAATGTTGAAGTATTTAGATACTCCCATAACATTAAAAGTTGATTCATCACCTTTTAAGTTTACAGTTGTTCTTTAAATCTGATATCATTTGTCTTTTTTTTTTTTTGTATTTTAAGCATGTCTTTTTGAAATCAAACAACTTTGTCAAGAACCTTGTGCTTTAGTAGCATGAAATTACCTCTCAAATGCTTTTATTTCCCAGACGCTTTTTTGTATATATATATATATATATATACAAAAAAGCGTCTGGGAAATAAAAGCATTTGAGAGGTAATTTCATGCTACTAAAGCACAAGGTTCTTGACAAAGTTGTTTGATTTCGAAAAGACATGCTTAAAATACAAAAAAAAAAAAAGACAAATGATATCAGATTTAAAGAACACCTGTAAACTTAAAAGGTGATGAATCAACTTTTAATGTTATGGGAGTATCTAAATACTTCAACATTTTTGAAAGAGTACTGAAAAATCCCACTTAAACAAAAGTACTATTCCCCAAAAATGTAGTTGTAACACTGCACAACGCAATTTCTAAATGTAGCTTACAAACTGCAGTTTGCGTTCCCTTTAATGGCTTTTGTCTGAAAGAAAATATAGGAAACATTAGCAGTGATTTTGTTTTTCCACAAAGCTCTTATATCTAGAACACAGTCCTGTATTGTAACTTGTTAGTGGTTTGGCCCCCACTGCACAATAAAGTATGAGCGCGTCATTGTTATTCAGTGGCTTGCTATTTGGTTGTCATTATGTGTTTGAATGCACGAGAAAATTTCTAAAACTGTTCTGATCGTTACAGAACAAATCCTTGGTAAATACTGTCACTCACAGATCATTTTAAGTCATTTTAAGTTCTTTAGGACTGTACATGAAGGAAAGAGATGACAGCATCCTTGCAAAGAAGAAGTCAGTAGACAGTATACTTGCAAATAATATAAGATACACTTACATATAAGTATATTATCTCCATAATAAGTACTCTTTTTTTAAACATATGCTAAAGTGTACTTTTTTTAAAAGGGCAAAGTAAGTGAGTTATAATTAGTCATTAAATCCACCAGTTCGGGCCATTTTGTAGACTTTTTGCTAGCTTGATCGACGAACGTTATTGCATTACATGGTTTAATACCATACACACACACACACACAAACACAAACACAAAAACATATAGTTCAATTTTACAGTTCGAAATGCCCTTCATTTGATGCATAACACTTTAAATTAATATAGATAATATTACATGTCTTATGTGTATGTTTATGATTACACAAAATGGGTGTTATGTACTATTTATACAATGCAGACCAGACAGAAAATTTCTAAAACTGTTCTGATCATTACAGAACAAATCCTTGGTAAATACTGTCACTCACAGATCATTTTAAGTTCTTTAGGACTGTACATGAAGGAAAGAGATGACAGCATCCTTGCGAAGAAGAAGTGTGCTTGATAGTATTAAATGTGCACTTGTAGTGTACTTCAAAGTGAAGAGTTCAGATGTCGTCTGAATTTTTCATCTAAAATGAGCATTTTTTATCAGTCTCCTATATTTATGTTCAGTTATTTCACTTGAATGGCATAGAAGAGGACCTATACAAGTAAAATGACTGAACCTAAGCATATGCTCATTTTAGATGAATATTTCAGACGGCACTTAAGAGGCTTCCTTCAAGTATAAAGTTGTACTTGCAGATAATATAAGATACACTTACATATATTCTTCTAAAGTACAATAATTCCATAATAAGTACTCTTTTTTTAAACATATGCTAAAGTGTACTTTTTTTAAAAGGGCAAAGTAAGTGAGTTATAATTAGTCATTAAATCCACCAGTTCGGGCCATTTTGTAGACTTTTTGCTAGCTTGATCGACGAGCGTTATTGCATTACATGATTTAATACCATAATATTACTCAATAATATTTAGTTTTGCACTGTCAATTATTTTCTTTTCTGAAATGTTAGGATGCTCTGCTTCCCTTGCCTCAACAGAGAAAATGCACCTGCAGTATTTCTACAGTATCTTATTACCTGAGTCCGCGGCACCTGTGGGAATAAGTTGAGAGTGGTGGGTCGTTTTGGACGGTAGGCATCCATGCTGACAGGAATGGCAGAATCCATTGATGCTCGACAAACCACTCTTTGGCTCCTGTGTGCAGCATCAGTAAGATGTGAAGGATGTGTCTCTGCCTGGATCTGACCCGCTGCGCCTGCCTCCACCTCGTCCAGGCCACTAGTGTGTGCCTGGATCACATGATCCTGCAGGGATTGGAAAGACCGGCTGTCAGTCAGAGAAGAGAGTGAATGAGAGAATAAGAGAGGGGAGATGAGGGCCACTGAGCGGACCATTACAGCAAGCAATGACGTCAGACTTTGGCTTTTTCAGTGCTGGCGAAGCCGAGAGAACAAGAGCCGGGGAGGGGTTTGGTACAAAGACTATTCATATGCGTGTTTACTCACTGCATCACAATGAGACTCATTAACACGTAGAGCTCGGCCTGCTCTCAGCTGCGGCTCTGTGCAAACGTTTGCCAGATTTGTACAGATTTTGATTTAGATGGAACTGTAAGAAAGAATTGTGAGGGGGGAAAATCCTGTGGAGTGGAAATATGAACACAGCTAAATAATAAAGTACAGATTTCATCGGTTAATTATGTATTTTAGTGTAACTTGACATCATTTCAATGACTTTAGTGCCATAAATGTAATGAAGCCCATAAACTGGCTGCTGAAAATGCAGCTGCATCACAGGAATAAATTTCATTTTAAATTAAATTAAAATAGATAACTGTTTTTTAAAATTGTAATAATATATGTGAGCCTGGAGCACAAAAGCAGTCTTAAGTCGCTGGGGTATATTTGTAGCAATAGCCAACAATACATTGTGTGGGTCAAAATTATAGATTTTTCTTTTATGCCAAAAACCATTAGGATATTAAGTAAAGATCATGTTCCATGAAGATATTTTGCAAATATATCAAAACTTCATTTTTGATTAGTAATATACATTGCAAAAAAACTTCATTTGGACAACTTTAAAGACGATTTTCTCAATATTTAGATTTTTCTATTCCATTCATCCTTCAGATGACGTATAAATCTCAATTTCCAAAAATGTAACCTTATGACTGGTTTTGTGCTCCAGGGTCACATATGTAATAATACAGCCTTGGTGAGCATAGGCGACTTTAGAATATTATAATATTACTGAAACCTAACCCTGTAACAGTAGTCTGTGCAGAGTTATAGTTGGAAAAACAAACAATGACAGACAAATCCACAGCAAAAAAAAAAAACACCTGCAAGCCAACAGCACTTATAAAAAAAAAAAATAATGTGTGAAAATAAGTGTATCTCATTCCATGTCATTAAAAGTATTAGGTTATTTTAATTGTAGAAGTAATGCAATTACATAATGTGTTACTTTAGTATTTTTAACTACTATTTAAGGATAAATTAACAAACATGCATTGCATGGCAGTTTAAAATAATAACCATTAAGGACTTATTTTTTATATAATCGATCTGAAATGCACCACTCTGCTATTTTATATACGGTCTTTTAATTCATTATGTGTTTCCTGATCATAATCTTTTCTTCTTTAAATACTCTGTTGACTCTTGCTTTTTAACTAGATGCTATTCATGAATGTGACTGAGTCACTCACTAGGCGCCACCTAGAGGTATAATGATGTACTGCACAGGAATGTCACTTCCTGAACAAAGAATTGGTAAATAAGTTATTTATTTATTTATTTCAGATTCAAAAGATTCACTGGGAATATGAATAATAATAATAATTATTAATAACAGCAGACAGGTGAGATGGCAGTGTCTGTTAGATGATGCTCAGTAATATTCACATGTTAAGCCAGATCTTTTCTCACCTTGATGTCAGAGTCGTTGCGCCTGGGCCTCAGTGCAAATTCATCCTTGATTTCTGTGATTTCAGACAGATCCTCATCTTCAAATCCATCCAAACCTATGTCATGCGTCAACCTATAAGAACCAAAGCAGTAATTGATAAAGGGGGCGCTAGTGGGCTGTTTGTTTCTTTGTACTGCACAATATACTGTTGTGACAAAGAAGTGTGCTTTATTGTATTGAATGTGCACTTGTAGTGTACTTCAAATCTTAAAAGTATAACAAACAAACAAACAAAAAAACTGTATGCCAGATAATATAATATTAATGAAATAAAAGGCCACTTAAGTGACTTAAATAGAGACACTTTCATGACTGTTTAACACACTTAAGTGCACTTTAAAAAAAAGTTTTAATTTAAAGTACATTTTAAATCATCATGTTTTAATCTTATGTTATTTTGATGTGTTGACTAACATAATAAATCACAAGTATTTGATTATAATTTTAACTGTAGTGTGTTATTCAGTATTACAGTTAAAGTTAATATATTTTAAATGCACTAAATTGCAACTTCGTCGTTACAAATGTGTGATATGCAAATATTTAAATACATGACAGAATTTTTAATAGAAATGACATTGAAGTACAGTAGGATTATGAAATTACATATAACGATGTACTTAAGTCCGACTTAAGTGGGTCAAAAAGCACTCTTAATTTAATTGCATGTAATTGCATAATACTTTTTCATTTAATTGCAATTAATATGCAGTTAAATGTCCGAAAACATTACATTCATATTCTTTTAAAGGATATTGCTTCCAAAATAATAAATGTATGCTAAAGTGTACTTCTGTTTCACAAGGGTTTTAATAGAATAGTCGTATGTTAAACGTTATTCTTGCTCTGTATTAAGCATAAAGTACTGAATGAAAAATGTTTCTGTTGCTGCATGTAAAATGTCTTTTTATTTGGGAAATAGAAACCATGTAAACCATGCTTACACTGTGTAAGCACAACTTCAGGAAGTTATGCCAATGCAATACTTCCGTTTATTACAAATCTGTGTTTTGCTTTGTCCTTATAAGGTTTGGATTGTAGATTGATGTGCAAAAATATGTAAAGCATTTTAGTATAAGGACGAGACAACAAAATGTGAAAAAAAAGTATAATTTTGTTAAAATATTCTGAATGCATTCATGGCAGGAAGCAGTGACTTGGCAAACGTCACAGGTCATCTGACAATGAATGTAGTTCGTCCGCATTGTATTTATACTCCACACACGCATGCTTATATTAGTAACAGCTCTCATCAAATGCAGCACACACATGATTTCAGAACAGCTTGTGTCTCTGTGTGAGATAAAAGAGCTCATGGTGTGAAACATGCACATTCTCAGTCCCTTTCAAAATAAAAGTATTTTGTCTGACACTGCAATTAATAGAATCTGTATTATAAAATGCACTAGTTAAAAAGACAGCAGAATTGTGCCCGTACAGATTTATATTAATGTCAGCATATGAACAAACCACTGGCGAAGGACAGGAATTCCATTGCAATCCTGAAAATAACATTGCATAAAAATTGGCATAACAGACTGTTGCTATGCAACAAAAACAACTATCTGCAATGGATGCTGCATCTGCAGCTCATCAAAACACATGCACTAACACAGAAATATTTCATATATTCTACTATTAAACACACAAGCTTGAAGAGTGAAAGAACCGCATACCATTTCTCCCATTGCTCCTCTGTCCATTCCTCTTTGCCATCACCGTTGGAGTCCATTCTGTGAGCAGTGCAGCGTGGGATTGTGTTGACATCTGGTCAAAGCTCGGCGCCTGCCATTCGAGCCGCTCTATCTGAAGTCAGGTTAGACTGATTTCAGATGACAACAGCACATGCTGCTCCAGCATCCTTCATTCACTGTAGAATAACAACTCTTGACGGATGCTGCATTTTTCTCACTGTATCTCTCTGCCCTTGCTCATGTGTTTACCTGCATCCTCACTGGCATCCTCGATCTACAAGCAGAGTCCCAGAGAAATAAAAGCTTTGCAGAGTCAGCGCTGCTGAGAGAGATGCTGCATGACAGTGTCCTTCTGCTTATACATAATAATAATCATGCAGTCCATCCAATAGCAGTCATGTGATTTACAACATCACCCCTCCTCTCTGCCTCTTGTCTCCAATGTCGCCCATCCCCCATCTCTCTCTCTCTCTCTCGCTCTCTCTCTCAGTGTGTGAGAGAGATATGAGGTGTTATATTGTATATGTGCGGTTGCAGCCTTCATAAGCGCTCTTCAAGGCCAACTAGTAACATGCTGTGGAGAGAAACTGAAAAAAATTTAAAACATTTGGAAATGATGAGAAAGTAAACAATGTGACACTGTACGCTATTAAAAATAAAGGTTCCAAAAGGGGGGGTTTCACAGAAATGCCATAGAACAAACATTTTTGGAACCCTTAGAACTTTTCAGTGATCAGTTGTTTAAAAGGAATAGTTCACCCAAATAAGAAAATTTGACCCTCGAGGTCATCCGAGATGTAGGTGAGTTTGTTTCTTCATCAGATTTGGATAAATGTAGCACTGCATCAGTGTCTCAGCAATGGATGCTCTGCAGTGAATGGGTGCCGTCAGAATGAGAGTCCAAACAGCTGATAAAAACATCACAATAATACACACCACTCCAGTCCATCAGTTAATGTCTGGAGAAGAGAAAAGCTGCACGTTTGTAAGAAACAAATCCATCATTAAGACGATTAAATCTATAATCCCTAAAAACGCTTCCTCCAGTGATAAAATCCCTGTTGCCACATATTTGTTTAGAGCTGTTTTGGCTTGTAAACGCTGCTTGATCTGTGCAGATTTCTCTCCTGATTCAGACCAGGGCACTTTTTCACTGGAGGAAGCGTTATTATGGATTATAGACTCATATTTTAGCCGGAAGCAATGCTTTGAAGTTAAAAACGTCTTAATGATGGATTTGTTTCAGATTTTGGCTTCACAAGACATTAACTGGTGGACTGGAGTGGTGTGGATTACTTGTGGATTATTGTGATGTTTTTATCAGCTGTTTGGACTCTCATTCTGACGGCACCCATTCACTGCAGAGGAGCCATTGCTGAGCAACTGATGCAATGCTACATTTCTACAAATCTGATGAAGAAACAAACTCATCTTGGATGGCCTGAGGGGGAGCACATTTTCAGCAAATTTCATTTTTGGGTGAACTGTTCCTTTAAAACAACTAACTTTTTATTCTTACTCTCTTAAAAATAAAGGTTCTTTATTAGCATTGATGGTTCCATAAAGAACCTTTAACATCCATGGAAACTTTCCATTGCACAAAAGGTTTTTAAGATTAAAATGTATAATTAAAATGTTCTTGACACTAAGGAAGAGAGAGAAAAAAAGAGATTCTTTTAAGAACTTTTCACTGAAAGGTTCTTCAAATGCTTTTGGAACCTTTATGTTTATGTTAAGAAAAGTTTAAACTGAAGATCCTTCTTCTACTATAAAGAACCGTTTGACCAGTGGAAAGGTTCCATGAATCTGGAAATAAATATGCAAATAAATTTTTTTTATTTTTAAGAGATATTGCACACTCAAGAGGAACCACACATGCTGTCGGTGAAGTTAGTGAAGCAGGTGAGTTCAATTTATTTTTCCATTTGATGTGTAAAAAAAAAAAAAGATGAAAACACACAGCAAAATGATCAAAAGAGTTCTGCAGGAACTTAAGCTCATTCCTCCAGCAGAGGGCCAGAACAGCTGCAGGTGCGAACTCCAGTCCGGTTGGGAGCGGTAATTCACCAAAAGCTGAAAAGTTTGCCAACCAAGAAGAAAACCCACAAGAAAAAAAAAAGACCACGCGGTATCTTCATCCTTCCTGAGAGACGCGGATCCACATGAATGCGTTTAGCGGATATTACGCGTGTGAACTGGGCAGATGAAATGAGAGAATAACCAACAAGATCGTGTTTACAGGTGAGTCGATAAACGCAACGACGACTCTCCTCCGAGTGACCTTCCTTTCTCTATATAAAGCTATATCGCTGTGAACTCATTTAATTGTGTTGACCGAGCGTTCTGAAATTCTTCTTCATCTTCATCTTCTTCATCATCTGTGTCGCGCTCTGTTTCTGCGTTGCTCGCACTGAATTGGATTTGCTTGTGTTTACTCCAGTAATTTATGACATTAACTCCCAGCTGGAAGGAAACAGAGCAGCTTTTGTGCCACGCAGACAGTCTGTTTCAGTCAAAGCAGTCGCTGTTTCAAAGCGTCTTTCACATCAGCAATAAAAAAATAACACTCCAGCTTAAGTTTAAAATTTTTTTTTTTTTTAATTTTACCTTATTTTGTGTATTTGTAAAAAACAACAACTTTGCTTTCTAAATTCGTTTTTTATATTTGTCGAGACATGTCAGAGCTAATGAACCGTAATGGAACAGGTTTTGCTGAAAATTATTATTTTTTTCTAAAAATGTGCATTTATTCACTTCATGAATCAACTCCATCAGATGTGTTAAAAAGCATGATATTTTAATGTGTTCCACCCAATAACAGTGTAAAGTCTTCAGTTACGTACTAATGGCATTCAGTAAAGGTGCTGAAGTGATCAAATACATTCTCTACATTTTACCCCCATTTTTTTTTACACCGTAATTAAAAAAAATGTAATTCCTAAATTTCTTTGGCTAATTTTCTGCTCTCCTTTTTAATATTAAATATATAGCCTATAACCTGATTTCCTTTAGAAGGAACATTTAAAGTACTTTTATTTTTAACATAAAGAGGGCTTTTGTGTGTAGGACATGTTTTGTTTCTTATCTCAAGAATAAGTTTTATATATATATATATATATATATGAAACATTTTTATTTTCAATATCCAGCCCTAATATGTACACAACTGCTAAGAAAATGTTTATCTTGCATATTTTTTTTTATTATTAATCACTAAGCAATTTAAAGCAGAGTAGAGTAGAGACTTCTGGTAAATTGCAGTTTTAATATCCCGACTGTATGAGCTGTATTTTAATATGCAAACAGGTTATTCACATGACTGAAGGTGCCTTGAACGAAACTAGTGAAGCAAACAGAAAGGAGAGGCCTTGGAATGAAGTAGTGCTGTGTTTAGATCCAGATGATCAAAAGCTCAGCATTAGTTTCTGAAGAAGGGGTGGACAAGTGGAAGATGGAGAGACGTGCTTGTTCAATCTGTTCACTGAGGTTGCTTTATGCTGGAATGGAGCATCAGACAGAATATAAATGGGTCCATGACAAATAAAGAGTCTCCACGATAAAGAAAAGGACACATCTTTTAGATTTATTGATTGTGAGGCATAGATTGTTTGCATTATACTCAAGAAGATCGTTGGCTAATATAAAATCAAGCAGCATATCAAGACTTCTCTTAAAGAGCATGTAATTAGATTAGTTTTGCGATCCCTCCTTGTCTCGAGTATGAAAAAGTACTAATACACACAGAAATCACTTGCTGCAAACCAACCAACAACAACAACAAAGCAGCACTCTGAACTTTTTGTGTACATAAACGTTCAAATAATTACATTAATATTAAAAACGAGAGGTAAACGTTTCCCTAGTCCAGGTTTTAATGAACACAGTCTTGAGTAAGCAAATCAAATGTGCATTTAAAATCAACACAAATAAAGCAATGTTCATGTAAGAAGAACAACACAACCATATTAGGGATGAGCATTCCTGTCACTTCTTTTCGAGAACTTGATTGGTCGGTAAAATGTTAGTGAATTTAATTCCAACGTACTGTTGACAGAAATATGGCGAGAGAGGAAATAACATTGCTAGATTATTTATAATTATAGAATATTCATCAGTGTTTTTGAAAAAGAAAAACTAAATATGATAATTTCAAATAATTGAATGAACTGAAGCACTTTGCTAGCGGGTTAAACCAACAAAACGCATCCGATATGAAAGAATCCGATATATACATTGTAACAGTCTTCAGCCTTCAGAATATTAATCTGAGTGGTTATAACATGCATACACACATATATTTATAAAACGGAGAGTTCCGGTCCTTGATTCTGATTGGCTGAGCCAAGTTCAAAGCTGTTGTAAATTACTCTACAAACAAACACCTTTGTTTACGTTTGTGTGTTGCCCGGCAACCACTTTGTTGGAACTACATTGTTTGTTGGAAGAATACTGTTTTTATTTACATCATTACACTTTATTTGCTCCATTTTATTCTAACCTTATTACGTATATGGAATAACGGTTTTATAAAAGCAATAAGCCCCGTGAAGCCGCGTCGCGTCGTGCCTAACAACGCCCCTTAGCTGTTATAAATTTACTGTAAACCACGGCTTCTTGGGGCTTATTGCTTTAGTTTATATATATATATATATATATATAGATAGATAGAGAGAGAGAGAGATACACATTTTTAATGATAAATAAAATGTGAAACAGTAATACTAACCATTATAAATTTGACCGTGGTTCACCATGTAACCGTTTCATCCCTGGTTCATGGAAGTGTTCGGTGGACATTTTTCAGTTAATAAAATGATCAAGTTTTAGTAGAAAACAGCAAGATTTACCAACATATTTTTACAACATAGGTAATGAAGTTTCATTCATCCTTGTGTTCAGTTTGTGAAAAACTGAAAATAGGATGCTTTTTAACTACATTTGTATTATTTCTTGCACTAAAACATTTTTGAATCTACTTTGAATCTGCTGCAATGGCTATTTCAGAGAAAGTTAATAAACGTTGAGATATTTCTCAATGTCGATGGATGGATATCTTGATATACTTAAGATTTTTTCCACAATATTTCCTATCCAATCATATAAAATCCCTTTCGCCAGATGTTTTTTTTTTATCAGTCAATCCAGTGAGAATCCTACTGAAGCTTTTACAGATCCTTTGAATGGAAGCACTAGACCAGTCACTAAAGAGTTAATCCATTGGCATTCTCTGCATATCTGCCACCTAATTTCCCGGCATCACCTTCCTCATGTTACCCTCTAAGTGACACTCTTTATTTAATCTCATGTTACCATTTGTGTATCATTACATTGTCTCTTGTGAAGATGATTTGTGAGCTGCTGTGCTATTGGGAACAAACTGCATGATTTTCACAGTGGCTCTTTGTTTCCACGCATTACTGACGTAAATGGGAAGAAAAACCATCCAGGGTGCTGTCTGCCTTATGAATTCAAGTGTAAAAGTACACTTAAGCATACTTTCCAAAAGAGTATATAAGAATACACTTAAGTGTGAACTGAATGTAATGCTTTTGGACTCTTAATTACATGTTAACTACAATTAAATGAAAATGTGTTTCAGTTGCAATTTATATGAAATGCGTTTAGCTGAACTTTAGAGTGTTTTTGTCCCACTTAAGTAGGACTTAAGTACATCTTTACATGTAATTTTGTAAGGGTTTATATTGTCTTTGAAATATGGCTAAAATACTGCTGAAGATACTGACAAGCATTTATGGTAAACTAAAATATATTTATTTAATGTCATTTCTATTGAAAATTTTATTTTAATATGTACACATTTGTAATAATGAAGTTGCAGTTGAGTACATTTAAATTATATTAACTTTAATGTCATGCAACACATTTAAATAAAGTACATGTTAGTCAACACATCAAAATAAATGACGAAAGATTATTAAAAGATGGTTTAAAATGTATCTTAAACTTTTAATTTGGCTTTATACAAAGGTCACACTTTAAAAGTGTACTTAAGTGTGTTAAGAAATAGCCATGAAAGTGTCTCTCTTTAAGTCATTTAAGTGGACTTTTAATTAATATTAAATGATCTGCAAGTACAGTTTTTAAAAATATACTTTTAAGATTTGAGGTACACTACACATTCAGTACAGTTAAGTACACAAGTGCATGTTCAGTTAAGCGCACTTCTGTAACCAAACCCTTTTATTTCATCTCCATCCAATTGCTGGAGATGATGTAGAGAAAACTTTTTAAGATCCAGTCAGTTTCTGACGTCATAAAAATTTTAAAGTACCCAGCCATTGCTTTTCAAAGTCGTAGAGTTGTGTTTCCTTTTTATGATTCAGGTGTGCTAGGCGTGTTGTTATGGGGATTCATTAAATAGAGTTCCTGTTAGATACAGTACTTGTTTAGTATTAAACACATCTGTAGTCGTAATGCATCAAACCCATTTGTGATGTGTCTCATGAAGGGTGTGGTAGTGTATGAGTCATGTTCACGTGATCGAAGCAGATTTGCATCGTTTCCTTAGCTTCAGTTTAGACCACAGACCACAGCACAACCCAGTTACTCAATCACTTCATATATCATTCATATAGAAATGATGCTGTATAACAGGTTTTGTTGTTGCCGGTTAAATGTATAAAATGTAGAGCCTTCAAACAGCTGGTGGAAAATACAGTACCAGTGAATTAAGACATTAGATCATTTTGTGTTCAATTGAAACTTGTTTGTCATGTATTTAAATATTTGTAATTACACATTTGTAAGGAAGTTGAAATTTAGCACAATTCAAATATTCACTTTAAATGTAATATTGAATAAAACACTACAGTTAAAATAAAAATGTACTTCACATGTGCTTCAGTTAGTCAACACATCAAATTTAACTTTAAACCACAACGAAAGGTTATTAAAACTGATTTAAAATGTAATTTAAAATAAAACTTAATTTGACACTTTTAAAAGTGTACTTAAGTGTGCTAAGAAACTTAAGTGTGTCATGATAGCGTCTCTTAAGTGGCCTTTTATTTCTTTAATATGTTATCTGCAAGTACAGTTTATTTTTTTTAAATATATACTTTTAACAGTGCACAAGCGCACATTCAATACACTTAAGTGCACTTCCTTTTAAAGAAGGCTTATTATCACACATTTTTTTCTGTTGTAGTATAAATTTCTTCACGTCACCTGCAATTGTGACCTCTTTTGTCAATATATATATATAGTAGTCTGTTGTTATTTACCTTTGCAGTAGTTCCAATTTAACACCATTGCAACCTAAACATCCTCAAACAGCACAGGTGTCTGCTGGGTAATTCAGTTCCTTTTTTGTGTGTGCGAGAGAGTAAACCTGCTGTGACGTGAACGTAGGCCTGGGCGATAAAACGGTATTGATATTTATCGACGGTACACCTTCTTCGATAACGATAGAAAAATTGTTCGATGTAGCGCACGATATAGGCACGTGCTATGAGTGACGCAGACAGCACACGCAAACACGAACACATGCTGAAATGAGTGCTGTGCCTGCCTGTGATGAGGAGATTGTAAATAAAGAATGAATATTAGTCGAATTTAAAATAAACATTTGAATGTTAGGAGTGCGTCAGGGAGCGTAATCAGTGGCGCGCGAGGATGTAAGTGACGTTGTTGCATTTTAATGTTTTGTTAGTCAAGCCCACGAGACGCGCCGGTGCTGCTTTATTCATTCAAAATATTAGAGAAATATAGAAGCTCAATGCGGAGAAGATCTTGATTAGGTTAAAACCGAAACCAAGCCATTCACACAGAACGCATATTCAGCGCATTTTTTAGACGGACAAATATGACTGCTGCACTCGCATCTCACACAAGAGATGTAGCCATGCAAAGTTAAAACAGTTTAAACTTTTAGAAAACAAGTCACGAATTTGTGGAGGTTTATTCCTTTTCACTGCGTCTCATATGTTTCTAAATGCAATCTGTGTGAATGGCGCTTCGGCTCTTTGGATTAAGCAATGCATAAACAATTATGAACAAAACAGCATCATGTATTTATGCAATTTACGAAATTATATTCGATTTTTATGAGTTAATTTAGTTGTAATGCACGTTTTTTTATAGAGTTACTTCCTTGCGTTGACAATTTAAATGCGCTGCATTATTTTGCTCATTGTGGCCTCGGGAGACAAGACAAAAGTTTCCTTAAGACCCATTTAATCTGCATATAAAACATTAGAAATTAGATATTTGTTTAATTTTTATTTTGTGTTTGATTGTTAAAACAAAAAATATTTGTTGTTTGTCTCAATAAATTGGGTTAATTTAAAAATACAGTGGTTAAATTTAAAAATGTTTTTTCAATTGCTCTGTTTTAAAAAAAAAATTCAATAGTTATCAATACCGAACGATATGAAACATTATATCGTTGATGCATTTTTTGGCTATATCGCCCAGCCCTACGTGAACGCTCCTCCTACTCTCCGTTCCCCATTTCTCACAGAAACGCCATGCTTGTCCACATGCACACTCACGTTTAGTGTAGTTAAACTGTTTGGAGTGGATACGCTGAAGCTGAAGCAGTCATGTACAAACGTCTTGCTGTTTTGCCGAGGAACTGCAGTGTTACCGAGATCTTTTCTGTATTTGGAGTAAATAAAGGTAAAGATGTGTTTTTCTCATTCTTTTCTAGACTATAACCGAGTGCAGCAGCTTTGAGATGGTCACCGTTTGTGCCGTTTGTGATTTATGTAATTGTAATGTAAAGCTAGAATTGTGTTTTAATGATTTGATGTTTTGTTTTTCAAACAGCTGCCACCCGTACAAAATGAGCCCAAGAGAAGATGCCCCTGCTGACCGGTACGTTCTTCATTGTGGATTTAATGTTTTACCTTCTAAACACAGAACTCTCTCAAACTAAAGGACGGATGTGATTGCAGTGAAGCACAATGATATGTGGCTTTGAAGAAGGGCAGGGATTGGGTTTAATTGCTCTGAAAGCAGGGTTAGTGAGTCAACAGAACAGACTGTAATCAAGCTAATAGCTTTCCACCATTGCCTGGAGTGTTCATTTTAAAAAAAAATTTTTTTTTTTTGTGAAGATATATATATATATTTTTTTTTACAGTATTTCAACAACAGACTCAACACGTCTGAATGGAGTAATGCAACAGTAACCACCAGGAAGGAGTATTATTTCAATAACTGGATGACTCTGCTGTCCCAGCTGCCTTTGCTGCTCTTCACTTTGCTCAACTCTTTTCTCTATCAGTGGTGAGAACTGTTTGTTTGTTTGTTTTTTGACGTATGGGCTTGACTCGTAGTTATGAAATGCATTCTAAATGTATAATACATATATCATTTGCAACCAGTCATGTGTACCCGATCATTTGTGTTTCAGGATCTCGGAGAAGATGAGGATAGCAGGCAGTCTGGTCTTCATCCTGCTCCTCTTCATCCTCACTGCTGTGCTGGTGAAGATCCCGATGGAGGAGGACCGCTTCTTCTCCGTCACCATGGCAACCATCTGGTTTATCAATTGTTAGCGACTAGAGAAACCTCAACATTGTTTAGCAGCACTCATATGCATATAGTATACTGTATGCATGTTAGGGCTGGACGATATGGCCAAAATTTATATCGCGATATACTTCTTAATTTCGGTCGATACGATATAATTCCGATATCGATACGAACACTATTTAAGAAAAAAAGCCTCATAAAAACTGCCAAGAACGCCCACAACAGATGTCTGTACCTAAAAAAATTCTGGAAAATGAATTTTCCAAGTCTATGAAACCTCCTCCTATAAAACTATAAAATATTTAAGAAAAAAAAACAGCACAAATAAATTAATGTTTGTTTTTTTAAAGAATTCTCTTCTGCTCACCAAGCCTGCATTTATTTGAAAAATGCAGCAAAACAGTAACATTCTGAAATTTTTTTTTACTATTTAAAATAACTTTGCTAAATTAAATATTATAAATAAAATAAAATTGCAGCGCCAAATATAATTTCCAAAGAAAACATTATACTGACTCCAAGCTTTTGAATGGAATAGTGTATAATGTTATAAAAGCTTTTTATTTCAGATAAATGCTGATCTTTGGATCTTTCTGTTCATCAAAGAATACTGAAAAAAAATATTC